>NW_026901708.1:0-5328 GCF_033783945.1 Neopsephotus bourkii
GAATGTAACAAGCAGGGGCTATTGCAAAATAATTAAGCAAAAATTCAGCAGGGTTCATGTCCAGTCACAATTCAATGAAGTCTTATATGCAACATAAATTGGCATCTTTTCAGGTGTTGGGAGATGTTTGAAAGAAGGAAACATTCTCAATTCATATTTCTGAGTTTTAAAAACCTGTTTTCTCCAATTCTGAAGAAAACCCCAAGGATTTGGACATCTCACTTTGGATGACAGAACCCATGGGAAATGAGTACCGTGTAACCAAAAGAGTTGGAAACAATATTACAAAACAGATAATGGAACATATCCTATATACCAGAAACGCTGTGCAAAAAAGGAAGATACAGCTCTAAGTGGGATGCTCTAACTGGCAAAGGAGGAGAAAAGGAGAAAACAAATGGGACTGAGAATATATCAGACATAAATCTTACATGATCATAAGCTTCCATTCATTATTAAGTAGGCAGCAAGTTATTTTTATTGCCCACAGAAGCATCTGACCAAAATCACTTTTCTTCCAACACCTTTTGAATCAGTTGGCAGGTTTCCAACATTTTAAAATAAAAACCCAGAGCTGTCAAAAGTAATTATGTTCCTATAAACTACAGAAAAATCTATAGTCAGGTAGAGGAAAAAGGCCCAATTTAAGTGTGGGGAAAATTCACCTCTTATGTATTTGATTTGTCAGCAGGTCAGTCAGAACAGACTATCCATAGCACTGTGTATTGTTAGGGAGGAAAATGGGACTAAGGATTGAAGGAGAAGAGATAGGAAATATGAAAACAATCCACATACATACAAATGTAAATTTGATTATTTCTGCAGCTCACAGAAACTATGACCTGCAGACAGTAACTTGTTTTAACAGCCTTGCTAACAGAGAGTAACTTGGACAAGTATTTACATTTCTTGACCCCTTCCTTTTAAGTAGGTTGCCTAGAAACATCACACCTCAGAATGAATGGGGAAACGGATTATGTGCTCCTATCTGTGTATTTCAGATATTTTGTTGAATCTATTTTGTGAAATCCTTGGAAATAATTTTCCTTTACGCTTTTTACAGCATTAAGCACAATGAAGATTCTCAATGAACAACATAGACATGCAATAACAATAATATCTAGAAAGGCTTCCATAGATAAATACAAACCTGCATACAAGCTGCAGAAGTGTTGGTGGGATGACTCAACTCCTAATGATATTTAAGTTAATTTTCTTAGCAGCAGCCTGAGGTTAGTAATAAGTTCCGGTATGCTAACTTAGAGCTGTGGATTCATTTTCCTGTTAATGGCAGCAATAGGTTCTTCGTTAATGGTTTTAAGATAATGCTGGGGTTTGCCATATGGTTGGATTTGTGTGAGGGTTTCTCATGAAAAGCTAGAGAGTGTAAGAAATTGTTGCTATATTTAACTTCAGTGTCCTCACATGCAGGACTGTCCTCACATGCAGAAAACTGGAATGGACACTGTTCTAGTATTTGCAAGTTCAAATTATGCTTAATATTTACTGCAGGTATTGTTTAAGATGACTACAGGGACTTTAAACAAGACAACATATGGACATAGCAGAGGATTGATAATGCAATGCTGAGCTTTTCATCTCTAGGTCACTGGTTCAAATCTAAACTGTCAGTAATGAAGGCAAGCTATTTGACAGCTCAGGCCTTTGCAAACTGATTTGTCAGGCTCAGTCAAGTTCCCACTAAGCTCAAAATTTACCATTACAACTTGCGTTCCTGAAAACAACTTCATCCCAACAAAGTTACAAACAAATTGAACAGAGACAGAAGTAATCTCTTCCTCCTCAGGCACCATCTCCTGACCAGGACATATAGAGAGTGACAGAGGAACAGTGAAAATTACACCACCAGTGGTACAGCACATCATTCTGTGGATAAAGATTACTTCTGCCTCTCAGGTACCCAGTCATAGTTACATAGGGCAGATCTTTCAGGTTTTTATTACTAAAGAAGACAAGAAAGAAGAGACACAAATTTGCAGATTTTAAAACTTAAATTTCACAGTGCTGCTTAATGCTTTCTTTGGATATCTTGTTCAAAGACACATTTCGTAAGGCCAAAGGTTTTGAAGAAAATGGTCAGTGTTTTATAAGACTAATAATAAATGTAATATCCATTTTGTTATGAGGTATTTGTAGCCAAAATGTTGCTGCTACGAGTGCTGTTTAAACAATTCCTGCAGATGAGTTGAATTCAGAAATATATTTATATATATTCAGAATATATTTACAAGTTAGAATCATGTTACAAGTTACTATGAATGATACTAGAGAAGTCATGTTCTTTCATATAAATATGTTAGACATACATACAGGTATGTATGTACAGGTTAGTCATAACAGCACATAACTGTCCACATGCTTTCAAAATTTGAACAAAAATGGTTTTAAGTCTCAAAACCATAAATATAGACTCTTCATCTGTCTCTTAACAGTTCGGCAACAATCACAGCAAACACTCTGCAGGTACCATAGTTCTCCATTTTACCAAGTGCTAACAGCTACAGAAGCCAATACAGATACCAAGTTTTAATACAGCACCTTTAAGATCACCTTTACTTGACATATTTAGGGCACTACACAATAAAATCTAATGGAAGTTTTACACTCTATGAAGAGAAAACATTACTTCTAACAAGACTACAACAGAATACATACAGCTCTTAAACCTTGGAAACTGTGTTCAAAATAACAACAGCCTTCTTTGCAGGTTCCTTGGGTTTTACTAAGATGTTGACAACATAGTGAAATTTTTCCTTCCTTTCCCAACAACTAGCGAAATAGAACACTTATTGCAACTTTAGGAAAGCCACAACAGGTTAACTTCCCATGACTGCATGCAATTTCAGCAAGCTGAATGATTGAGCTGGCATGGAGTCTATTGCTATAAAAATCAGAGGAGCATAGCCAAGTGATACCCTAGTTTGGCCAAACTCTAGTCCTGTGTCCCATACACAATAGCTGATAAGATCCAGCCAAACCTTTCAACTTTCTCAGGTCACAGAACAGAAAACTCCATGCATCAAGTAACATAATAGAGAGAAAACAAGAAATAAACTGCATGCTAAATTTGAATATCAAGAGACATGATGAGAGACCTATATATTACGTCTTATACCTTAGAAAGTGTCCAGGCTACAGCTAGGACACGGTTTCTCCTAGCAGTCTCACACTAGGGTGCAAGCTTAAGCAAGGGTGGCTGCCTACACATGAAGTCAAAATCTTAAAGACTAAAGACTGCCTATTACCTGACTTGTAGCGAACAAGAACAAAACAATAGAGATCCATGTAAGACAATCAGAACTCCCTGACAGTTAGTAACAAGACTTATTGTTGCTCCTCTCATCAACACTTGATGTGCCATCAAACACTGCATATCTGCACTAGGGAATGACTTTCAGTGACAGAAATGAACAATAACTTTGGAACAGTAACTGCAGCCATTATTGACAGAAAAGAAATAAATGAAAAGGCAAAGTTTAGACAAAGGCAAGAAGTAGAGTATTTCAGAGAACAAATTAAAATTTTTGAATAAATGTAGGTGGACCATGTTAGGAAACTGAAGGATGTGTAAGGGATTTAAATTTCAGAAGGTTGCATGAGAAAAACAAAAACACTAATACATTTTACAGGTGCCAATAAGTACATTTATTATACAACTTAAAATTTATTGGTTTTAAACAGTAGGATAAGCAGATTTAAGAAGATAATAGCTGTTACTTTCTATTATTCTTTCATCCTGCTACCTCAGTTTCCTTTTTGTACTAGCTGCTGTATTTTGCACAGTTGCACCAAAAGTTATTCAGGAGAGCCACACCTGTTCTTTAAACAGATATGTTTACATAGCATTCAAACACCATTGAGGCCAAATGCTGATTAGTGTGGACAGAACCTACTATAACTACAATAATGTGATACCTAAGAGACCTGCCACTATTCTTTTACGTCTAGGTAACAAGGTTTTTGAAGCCTCACAAACTGAAAATAAACACACTTTCTCTTCTATGTACTCTCCATGAAAATTCACATAAGAAGGCTCAATACCTAATAGCATCAGCAGGACTGGATAAAGAAGGATTTAAATTCCCTTTATCCTTTTTAATGAACTCGTGACTACAGTCTCAAAATAGACTATTAACCAGAACAGATGTAAGAACTGACATAATTTTTACCTGCAGTGACTGAAAGAAATGAACTGAAATACTTTTACAGCTGTCACTAGCATAAAGAAAGGAATATTTCTAAATTCTCTTGGATAACTCTAAGTAACTGCCTGTTCTGGACAAATCAAGCATACCCATACCCTTCACACCACCCCAAGAATACTGTGCAAAAGGCTTTGTGGCTGGCATCACACAGATGAAGGGAAAAAAAAGAAAAGAAAAAGAAAAAAGGCTCCTGTTTAATTCAGTCTGAATGATGTGTGGCATGCTTGATTAGATATACTCTGATTAGGTACTGGAATAGAATTTAAAGAGTATCCTGTCTACTGAAATGATCATTATTTCTATTACTTCCTAAATGAGAACAGATTTCAACAGCCTCATTCCATTTTTTTATTTTTTTTTTTAGCCCATAATACATTTTTGGTAATTATTTTTAAAGCTGTCACGTTCAAGTTATGTATTACCTCACCAGTTTAGTTCTCAGCACAGCAGCACTTTCTCTCCCCCTAGAAACAAACACAAGACTATCTGTGTCGCTATTGTCACAACTGCCATCTTTTTCCAAAAGAGCTGTTCAATATCAAGTATACTGCAGCACAAAACCTTTCAGATGTAGATTTTCAAGTCTGAAGAGTAGCAGAAGCTTAGAGAGGTTTGTCTTTGGTACACACTTCTTTCTTTCAAACTGCATGAGGAATTACAAAACTATTTTTCATCCGATTTCACATGCATTTTTTTTCCACAAGTATAACACTCAGAATTTGCTCTGAAATCTGAAAAGCTCTTTTAATTCTTTTCACATGCACGATCAGCCACTACAATACACACAACTCCCAGCTGAAAGACTAGAAACCCATTATGTCTGCAACTTTTTTAAAGCAGGTGTATATTGTTATGGTTTCTATTTAGGGCTGTAACCCTCACAAATCCTCACTCAGAATCCTCCTACTGAATAAAAGGTTCCAAGCAAAATCAGATCCTGGAAAAGCAACAGCTTCTGCACGTGCTTTTGCCTACCCTGAACCAACATAGTAAACATAATACTCTTAACTGAGAAGTTTCTTCTAACCAACAGCTTTTATCTATGCAAGTTTAACCTTTAATGGCAGTTGATCATGTCTGAGTTATTAACGAACATAATGCA
>NW_026901709.1:0-52794 GCF_033783945.1 Neopsephotus bourkii
TAAAAATGATGTTTTAGTTTGGCCAAGGACTTGGTGAGCCTCATGTTCTGCCAGGGAGGAGGGAAGCCCGGAGGAAGCAGAGACAGGACACCTGACCCAAACTGACCGAAGAGGTATTCCATACCACAGCATGTCATGCCCAGGAGGGAACTGGGAGTTACCTGGAAGGGCTGGGCCTGCAGGGTTGGAGGAGGTATCGGTCGGTGCTTGGTTGGGCTGGGGGGCAAGTTATTGGTCAACTGGTGATGAGGTGTTGTATTCTCTTCCCTTTTTATTTCCTTTGTCATTATTATTGGTGGTAGCAGTAGTGATTTGTGTTACTAAATAACAGTTACTAAACTGTTCTTATCTCAACCCATGGGAGTTGCATTCTTTCTGATTCTCCTCTCTGTCCCTCCAGGAGTAGGGGGAGGGCAAGAAGAGGGGGGGGTGTGGGTGAACGAGCTGTCTGGGTGGGGTTAAACCACGATGGTTCTTTTTGGTGCCCAACGTGGGGCTCAAAGGGGTTGAGATAACAACAGATCTGATCAGATTAATAGTCACTCATCACAATGCTGATTTATTGGCTCTCAGAGTTGTTCCTCTTGATCTCACAGCTTCAGAATGTTGTAGCTTACTTAGAGCCGGTATTTGCTGTGGTAGTGTTTATCAAGTGTGGGGCTTGGGCTAAGGTTCCTGTCTCAATGTACTTTATGGCAAGGACTTGTAATACGGGCGGGCTCCAGCAGCAGGGCGGGACAGACGTGGCCGTGGACTGGTCCCTGGCCGTCCGGCTGCTCCTCACCGTCCTGGCCCTCGCCCTCGCCTCCGTCTGCGTGAGGCTCTGGGAAGCCGAGGGGGAGCAGCCCTGGGAGCCGGCAGCTGCTGAAGCGGCCCGGGAGAGCAGCCCCAGGGACCAAGTGGGAGCGGGGCCGGAGGCTGCAAGGGTACGGCTGCCGGTGGAGGAGGTTGGGGCGGTCGAGGAGCGGGAGGAGGCGGCTGCCAAGCAGCGGGAGAAGGCGGCGGAGGAGCCGAGCCCCGCAGAGGAGCCGAGCCCCACAGCCGAGCTCAGCCCCACGACGGCCAAGAGCATTCCCCGGAAGCCGCCCGCCGAGCCCCAGGAGGACGCAGGCGACCCCGCAGCATTTCCCAGCAAGGCAGAGGAGGAAGAGCTGGACTCAGGAAAAGAGAAGCTGGTGGTGGGAGAGCCGGCAAGCACAGGAGCTACAGCAGCCCCAGTGACAAGTACAGCAGCGTTGCTTGAGAGTTCTGAAGGTTTTGAATGGCCTTTGGGTATCCTTGGGACCTGCCTGCTGATTGTGGTGGGGAACAGCATGTTGATACACACACAGAGTGTGTTTTACCCACCACCATTTTGTCTGATCTCAAAAGTTGAGTCAAGTTTGGGTCTTGTCTGGGGTTAGACGACAATATGGGGGGACCAAGAGGTTTCCCCCAAGGCTGGACAGCCATGAGTGGCAGGGTATGTGGGACAGTATGGGCAAGCATCTAGTCCACTGGGCCCCTCCAGTGCTTTGGAAGCATTGGAGATGGAAGGCAGCTGTATGGAGTCCCCAGCAACAAGCTGCAGAAACTGCTGAAGGGGACAGTGAATTATTTTAAGCCTGGTGGGCCCATGACCCTTAAGGCCATCAGAGCAGAGATCCAATATAGAGATGGACTCAGGATCGAGGGGTGGACTTAGCAATGGACACTATTGCCCAGGTTATTCACAAGTGTGAACACTGCACACAGCCTCTCCTGCTCTGGAAGACTGTTACAAGAGATGGAGCCTGACATCATGGACCAGATGGACTCAGCAGCTCTATAGGGACTAGTCCATGCACTAAGATAGAAGTGCACTGAGATCAGAGTGATGGTATATTGAAAATGTGGGATCTGAGCATGACGTGAATGGTATGGAATAAGGGGTGGATAATGTCCTGGGTTCAGCAATAGCAGTCATTTTTTCTCTTTCTTGGTAGCTGGTGCAGTGCTGTGTTTTGACTTTCAGCAGGGAACAGAGCTGAAAAACAATGATGGTTTGGTTTGGCCAAGGACTCTGTGGGCCTCATGCTCTGCCAGGGAGGAAGGAAGCCAGGAGGAAGCAGAGACAGGACACCTGACCCAAACTGACCAAAGAGGTATTCCATACCACAGCACGTCATGCCCTGGATGTAACTGGGGAGTTCCCCGGAAGGGCTAGAGGGCCTGCAGGGTTGGAGGAGGTATCGGTCGGTGCTTGGTCGGGCTGGGGGGGGCAAATTATCAGTTGCCTGGTGATGGGGTGTTGTATTCTCTTCCCTTGCTATTTCCTTTATCGTTACTATTATTGGTGGCAGCAGTAGTGATTTGTGTTATACCTTAGTTACTAAACTGTTCTTATCTCAACCCGTGGGAGTTGCGTTCTTTCTGATTCTCCTCTCCGTCCCTCCAGGAGTAGGGGGAGGGCAAGAAAGGGGGGGAGTGAGTGAGTGAAAGCTGTCTGGTTGGGGTTACACCACGACATCTCTTTCTCTCTTTCTCTCTTTCTCTTTCTTTTTCTTTCTTTCTTTCTTTCTTTGCTTGCTTGCTCGATTGCTTGCTTGCTTGCCTGCCTTGCTCCCTTGCCTGCCTGCCTGCCTGCCTTCCTTCCTTCCTTTCTTCCTTCCTTCCTTTCTCTTTCTCTCTCTTTCTCTCTCTCTTTCTTTATTCTTTCTAATTACTATAGGCAATGTGAGGACAGAATCCAAAACAGTTTTTCCCAGGTGAAAGTGATAGAAGGGGGCTCCTATGCTGCCTGCAGCACCTGTGCCCAACTGAAGCCCAGTGCTTAAGAATTAGTTGTGATTCGTAAAAAGCCAGTACATAAAATGCAGCAAGGCAGGAAGCACTTTCCCTTGATGTTCAGTTCAGTATTATGCTGATATTTAGCATTTTACTGCTGTTTCACAAATAACGTGTTATCCGTGTTAGAGGAGGAAGTGAGCTGGTTAAACAGAGTGCAGTTAAAGAAACACAGCAGCATCCAAAAACTTTACACTAAGACCAAAAGGAGGAAAGCAAACACATGCTTGCTCCCTGTGATAACCAGCTGGCAAGCAGAGCGCCTGAGAGCAGGTGGAGATGGGGACCAAGGTGTGATACTAACACATTGTGAGTGTGAAAGGTCAACATACACCTGCCAGTGAGCATGATCCTGATGCCATGGTTGGAATGAGTTTTATTTCACAAGTAACTTTGGATCCAGTGTTAATGCTGCCCTCTCCCCCTGCAGCTGTTTGATTAATAGATGCTGCTCTTGCAGAAGCTGGAACAGCCACTTGTTATGGAACAGGATGCTGCAGAAAATCAGTAAGATTGATAAAAGTAAAAATAGTTCCCTGTGCAAAGTATACCCATTTAAAAAAATCCCAAACCTCAAACCATACAACAAACGAATTTAGTGAAAGAATATTCCCAGAATGAAGCCTTGTTCTCAGGGTTGTAGCATGAGAAAGCTCTACAGAGCTGTTATGTTGGGCCGTTGCAATTTTAGCTGATGGGAGTGGTAGGAAGGTAGTTCAAACTGTATCCCAGGGTGTATCCTGGAGGCGTGATGCTGGGCATATTGAGCCACAGTCCAAAAGTAGAGACCAAAATCCATACTCCTGTCTCAGGCCTCCTTCACCTCCCTTCACACCAACCAGCTCCTGAACTCTGAAGCCCTTCACCTCAGATCACCAGATGAGTAATCCAGCTCAGAGTAAAAGCTGCTCCTGTGTGATAGCTTCAATTCCAGCATGACACGTTCTTTTGCCTGGCTTTGTACTGGAGGTACCACTGAGCCATGCTGTTGATTTACTACCACTGTCTACTACACTGAGCCCTGACTTCCCTGGATCTTTGGCTTTCCAGAAACTGCTCTTTGGCTTGACATTTATTGCTAGATGTAAATTTTCTTGTTTCAGCAATGGCTATAGATGAAGTGGGGTGCTATAAGGGGGATTTGTGATGTGATTATGGGGTACATTGCTCTGGCTTTCATGCTACGGTAGAGTGCATAAGGGCCCTTTTATTCCTGTGTTCCTGCTTCAGTGAAAATGCTTTGTAGACTTGTCCTTGCAATGCTCAATACCTGGTTTGCTGAGCATCCTGTTTACACAGCATGCAGTTCAAACATCAGTTGTCCTCTTGTCAAAGAGGCCAAGGAGCATAAAGTAGCTACTGTAGCCAGCAGAAAATGTGATTTTGTGAGATAAATTAAGGTGATTTAAGAAGTCCTCAGCCAACTGCTGCTGCTCAGCTTAATTTTCCAAGTTGTTACTTCAATATGATTTTAGAAACCTGTTGATGTCTTGCTGTTTGTTTTATCGAGGCATTTCGTTGTTTTCCCCTGGTGGCACTTGTAGGATAAAGCTGTGGCGTTCGGGCCTCTGTACTGCAGGTGCACCATGTAAGATGCTGGGATATCTTCTCGCTGACATGACAGGTTCTGTAATGCTCAACTTCAGAAAAACATCCTTATTCCTTGTTAATCTAAATTAGTGATGTGGACTTTGTCTTATTTAAGGGAACTTTTGTTGGGTGGTTTTCCCCTCTCAAAAAGGAAAGTTGTTCCAGCTTATGAATTGTAACAAATCTAACATGTCACTAAGCATATCAAAAAGATTTCAAAGAAGACTGGCGCATGACAACTGGGTTCTCAAGGATCCTGCTCAAAGAACGTTTTTTCACTCATGCAAGTTCACACCTATCCTCTAAAGTGTTCAGGCAGTACTATGACTTTTGCCTGACTGTATTATATGATTCACTCAGAACAAAAATTGAAGATTCTTTTTTGCAGACATGACATTCCCTTCAGACAGAGCACAGAACCACCCCTATCAGTACACTCACCCCTATCAGTACACTTTCTGCTTATTACAGCCACTTGTGTGTTTTGGCAGTCTGTTCCTCAAGTAACTTAACGACCTGGACAGTTATGGGGTATGCAGCCTGATGGAGACCCAGTAGTAGCTTTCTGAGGGTCATTGCAGTAAAAATACCTCATGTTCGACCTGGATTTTATATGTGAATCTCACTATGCCTGAATTAATTGGAAAGTACAGTTTTTCTGGTCAGCAGGAATATATTTTACCTATTAATTGACAATGCAGTTTAAGACTGATAGAAGCTCTCCTCTGAGAAAACACAGCACACTAGGGAGTTGCCCTGAATGAAATCAGACATAGCTGAACATCAGACATAGATGAAATTGCCCATTATGTCATGCTGGTTATTCAGAAGAATTACTAGCTCTTAGCTTTCTATGGAAAAATTAGCTAACTGTCCCCAGGCTCCTCCCCCTGCCCAGCTCCCCACACCCGTGTTTGTGTGCACAGTGAGCCTGGGACACCCCTGGGCCAGCAGCCAGCAACCAGATCACAAAATCCCCCAAATCCTTCTCCCAGGCAATGCTTTCCATGTGCTGGGTGTCTGTCCCCTGCAGCCCTTCTTCCTCAGCCCCACCACTGAAAGGAATGTACTGGGCACATCCTGGGCCTGAGGGCTTGTTTGAATTGTTGATCATTTATTTACTGCTCTGACAGGGGTTTTTAAGTGTCCTGAAAGCTTTAAGCTGCTGAGAGAGTAGCATCGGTCTCAGGATTATCTGAGTTCGCAACAATTTTAAAGCTAATCCAAAACCCTTTTTGGGGATTTACTCACTTGTTGAGCCTTGCGGCTGCCAGATTTCTTCTTTTTCAGAACTCTCATCTACTGTTATTTTGCAATAAGAAAGGGTTTTCTTTGTGTCCCAGGGTCAACTGTGCCAGAAGATGTAATTCTCAACCATTTTTAGCTCTTACAACTTATAGCATTTGGCCTGGTCTAGCAGAGGGCTTAAGGATTTCATTCTTCTTGCTTTTAAACTGTGCCTGTGATGGAAATAATGGGTTTATTTGTTTGGTTGGTTTTGCCTGTAGAAACTGTAAAGCTTTCAGTTACTAATGATGTTTTCTGATTTTATACAACTCCGGAACAAAGCCGTGGACATTGGCAAGAGGTGCCTCTCCTGGCTTACTGACCCATGACACCCTGGAGGACGCAGCGCTGTTTGAGGAGACACAGGAGCCCGTGCTGCCAGGCAGTGCTGGTACAGATTTAGAGAAGTTGTCCTTTCAGCAGGAATTTATGTGCTTCTTTAATGGTTTATTATATAGCAGAGCACACATTCAGAGTTCTCCGTCTAAGGATTCACTGAAAGACCTGAATAGAAAAGGATGCTTATTTCAGGATAATCTGATTTGAACATCATAACACTTTTTAAAAATCTTCATAGCCTGCATTTTAAGTTCTTTGCTGCAAAAGCTGTAGTCAACCCTACATAAAAGTCTAAAAAAAAGCAGCGACCTTCTGGATCATCACCCTGGTTTAACTGCATTAAGAAAATTCCTCATATGCATGTTTTAACATGCATAAGATGTTCTAACATTTTTAGAGTAGCTACTGGTTTTTTTCTAGCATTGTTAACTACAAATGGTATCGGTATTTGTACTTACTAAAACTGTCAACTTTACCAGGGAGGTTTATATAAGACATCATTGCAAACCTGTAACTTGCATCTTTTAATTTATTCCCAGGTTCATTATCCCCCATCTTTCCTAGACAAGATGTATCTCTTGGTCTGGAGATCTGGAGCTGAACACAAGCCAATGCCACCCTTGAAGCAACTGCCCAGGCGTAGAAGATGAGAACAGGTTTGAAACATCCTGCAAATTCCTACACTTGCAGGTCCAGTAGGCTTTGCTGCCTACTGGGTTTCCAGGAGTAGCTAAACCTGAATATTCTGGTAGGTGTGAAATGAAGTGGATTTGCAGCCAGTTGCACTTGGAGGTTTTTCACAGCCATCCATAGGATACTTTACAGTAGCATTTAACTGTGTAATTTTTCATCTTTTCTGGATGAAAAGATCTTTCAGCCTTCATCTGTACATGTATCTCTGTCTCTGTATCCATCTATGTCTCTCTATCTCTCCTGTTATCTGTCTCTATCAATAGCTCCAACTATAATAATGTTTTTTTTCTTTCTCTTCTTTCTCTTCTCTTCTCTCGTCTCTCTTCTCTCGTCTTCTCTTCTCTTCTTTCTCTTCTCTCTTCTCTCGTCTTCTCTTCTCTTCTTTCTCTTCTCTTCTTTCTCTTCTCTCTTCTCTCGTCTTCTCTTCTCTTCTCTTCTCTTCTCTCGTCTTCTCTTCTCTCGTCTTCTCTTCTCTCGTCTTCTCTTCTCTTCTCTTCTCTTCTCTTCTCTTCTCTTCTCTTCTCTTCTCTTCTCTTCTCTTCTCTTCTCTTTTCTCTTCTTTTCCTTCCTTTCTTCCTTTCTTCCTTCCTTTCTCCCTTCCTTTCTTCTTTTCTTTCCTTTCCATTCTTGCCTTTCTTTCTGCCTTTCATTTCTGCCTTTCCTTTCTGCCTTTCTTTCTTGCGCTTCATTCTTGCCTTTCTTTCTGCCATTTCCCTTCCCTTCCCTCCTTCCTTCCTTCCTTCCCTTTTCTTCTTTCATTTCTTTCTTCATTCTACTATTCCTTCCTTTCTTTCTTTCTTCCTTTCTTCTTCCTTTCTTTCTTTCCTTGCTTTCTTGCTTTCTTTCTTTCCTTGCCTTTCTTGCTTGCTTGCTTTCCTTGCTTGCTTGCTATTCTTGCTTGCTTGCTTGCTTGCCTTTCTTGCTTGCCTTTCTTGATTGCTTGCTTGCTTTCTTGCCTTTCTTGCTTGCTTGATTGCTTGCTTGCCTTGCTTGACTTGCTTACTTGGTTGCTTGCATGCCTGCCTTGCTTGCTTCTTTCTTTTCTCTTTCCTTCTTTCCTTCTTCCCTTTCTTTCTTTTCTTTCCTTCCTTTTCTTCTTTTCTTTCTTTCTTTCTCTTTCCTTATCTCTCTTTCTCTTTCTTTTTCTCTTTCTTTCTCCCTTTCTTTCTGCCTTTTTTTCTGCATTTCTTCCTGCCTTTATTTCTTTCTGTGTTACTTCCTTTCTAACTTTCTGCATTTCTACCTTACTTTCTACTTTTATTTCTGCCTTTCTGCCTCCCCTTCTTTCTGCCTTTCTTTCTTGCTTTACTTTCTTGCCTTTCTTTCTTGCTTTACTTTCTTGCCTTTCTTTCTGTCTTTCTTCCCTTCCTTCCCTTCATTCCCTTTCTTCCCTCTTCCCTTCCTTCCTTCCTTCCTTCCCTTTTTTCTTACATTTCTTCCTTCCTTTCTAATTCCTTTCTTCCTTTATTTCTTTCCTTTCTTTCTTTCATTACTTTCTTTTCCTTTATTTCCTTCCTTTCTTCTTTTCTTGCTTTCCTTGCTTCCTTTCTTGCTTGCTTCCCTTGCTTGCTTGCTTGCCTGCCTACATTGCTTGCCTACCTAACTTGCCTGCCTGCCTTGCTTGCTTGCTTGCATACTTGCCTTTCTTGCTTCTTTCTTTTCTTTCTTTCCTCCTTTCTTTCCTTACATATTTCTTTGTTGCTTTTCTCTTTCTTTCTTTCTCTTTCTCTTCTTTCTCTTCCTTCCTTCCTTCCTTCCTTTCCTTCCTTCCTTCCTTCCTTCCTTTCCTCCTTTCCTCCTTTCTGCCTGCCTTTCTTTCTGCCTTTCTTTCTGTCTGCCTTACTTTCTGCCTTTCTTTCCTTTGTTTCTTTATATCTTTCTGCCTTTATTTCTGCCTTTCTTTCTCCCCTTGCTTTATTGCCTGTCTTTCTTGCATTTCTTTCTACCCTTGCTTTCTAACATTTCCCTTCCTTCCCTTCTTCCCTTTCCTTGCCTTCCCTTCTTCCCTTCCATTGCCTTAACTCCTTCCCTTCCCTTCCCTTCCCTTCCCTTCCCTTCCCTTCCCTTCCCTTCCCTTCCCTTCCCTTCCCTTCCCTTCCCTTCCCTTCCCTTCCCTTCCCTTCCCTTCCCTTCCCTTCCCTTCCCTTCCCTTGCCTTAACTCCTTCCCTTCCCTTCCCTTCCCTTCCCTTCCCTTCCCTTCCCTTCCCTTCCCTTCCCTTCCCTTCCCTTCCCTTCCCTTGCCATGCCTTCCCTTCCTTCCCTTCCCTTCCCTTCCCTTCCCTTCCCTTCCCTTCCCTTCCCTTCCCTTCCCTTCCTTTCCCTTCCTTTTTCTTACCTTCCCTTCCCTTCCTTACCCTTCTCTTGCCATGCCTTCCCTTCCCTTCCCTTTCCTTCCCTTCTCATCCCATCCTATGCCATCCCTTCCCATCCCTCCACTCCCCTCCCCTCCTTTTCCCTTGCCTCCCCTTCCCTTCCTTTCCCTTCCCTTCTCTTCCCTTCCTTTCCCTTCCCTAACATTCTTTTTCCTTCCTTTCTTTCTTGTTTTCTTCCTTTCTTTCTTTCCTTACTCTCTTGCTTTCTCTCCTTGCTTTCTTGTTTACCTGCTTGCCTTTCTTCTTTACTTCCTTGCCGTTCTTGCTTGCTTATTTGCTTGCTTTGCTTTCTTGCTTGCTTGCCTTTTGTGCTTGCTTGATTGCTTGCTTGCCTTACTTGCTTGCCTTGCTTACCTGCTTGCTTCCCTTCCCTTCCCTTCCCTTCCCTTCCCTTCCCTTCCCTTCCCTTCCCTTCCCTTCCCTTCCCTTCCCTTCCCTTCCCTTCCCTTCCCTTCCCTTCCCTTCCCTTCCCTTCCCTTCCCTTCCCTTCCCTTCCCTTCCCTTCCCTTCCCTTCCCTTCCCTTCCCTTCCCTTCCCTTCCCTCCACTCCCCTCCCCTCCTTTTCCCTTGCCTCCCCTTTCCTTCCTTTCCCTTCCCTAACCTTTTTTTCTTTCCTTTCTTTCTTGCTTTCTTCCTTTCTTTCTTTCCTTACCTTCTTGCTTTCTCTCCTTGCTTTCTTGTTTACTTCCTTGCCTTTCTTGCTTGCTTATTTGCTTGCTTTGCTTTCTTGCTTGCTTGCTTGCCTTTCTTGCTTGCTTTCTTCCCTTTCTTGCTTGCTTTCTTCCCTTTCTTGCTTGCTTGCCTTTCATTTTTTGCTTGCTTGCTTACTTCCCTTTCTTGCTTGATTGCTTCCTTGCTTGCCTTTCTTGCTTGCTGGCTTGCTTGCCTTTCTTGCTTGTCTGCTTGCTTGCTTGCTTGCCTTTCTTGCTTGCTTGACTGCTTGCTTGCCTTACTTGCTTGCATGCCTGCCTTGCTTGCTTCTTTCTTTTCTTTCTTTCCTTCTTTCCTTCTTTATTTCTTTTTTTTTCTTTCTTTTCTTTTTTCTTTCTTTTCTTCCTTTTCTTTCTTTCTGTTCTTTCTGTTCTTTGTTATCTTACTTATTCTTTCTTTCTGCCTTTCTTTGTGCCTTTTTTTCTGCCTTTCTTCCTGTCTTTATTTCTTTCTGCCTTTCTGCCTTTCTTTCTGCCTTTCTAACTTTCTGCCTTTCTACCTTCCTTTCTACTTTTATTTCTGCCTTCCTGCCTTCCTTTCTGCCTTTTTTTCTGCCTTTCTTTCTTGCTTTTCTTTCTTGCCTTTCTTTCTGCCTTTCTTCCCTTCCTTCCCTTCCTTCCCTTTCTTCCCTCTGTCCTTTTTTCCTTCCTTCCTTCCCTTTTTTCTTTCATTTCTTCCTTCCTTTCTTTCTTCCTTTCTAATTCCTTTCTTCCTTTCTTTCTTTCCTTTCTTTCTTTCCTTTCTTTCTTTCATTACTTTCTTTTCCCTTATTTCCTTCCTTTCTTCCTGTCTTGGTTTCCTTGCTTCCTTTCTTGCTTGCTTGCCTTTCTTGCTTGTTTAATTGCTTGCTTGCTTGCCTTTCTTGCTTGCTTGCTTCCCTTTCTTGCTTGCTTGCCTGCCTACATTGCTTGCCTGCCTAACTTGCCTGCCTGCCTTGCTTGCTTGCTTGCATACCTGCCTTTCTTGCTTCTTTTCTTTCTTCCCTCCTTTCTTTCCTTCCATCTTTCTTTGTTGCTTTTCTCTTTCTTTCTTTCTTTCTGCCTTTCTTTCTTTCTGCCTTTCTTTCTTTCTGCCTTTCTTTCTTTCTGCCTTTCTTTCTTTCTGCCTTTCTTTCTTTCTGCCTTTCTTCCTTTCCTCCTTTCCTCCTTTCTGTCTGCCTTGCTTTCTGCCTTTCTTTCTTTCCTTTCTTTCTGTATTTCTTTCTGCCTTTATTTCTGTCTTTATTTCTTCCCTTGCTTTATTGCCTTTCTTGCATTTCTTTCTACCCTTGCTTTCTAGCCTTGCTTTCTAACATTTCCCTTCCTTCCCTTCTTCCCTTCCCTTGCCTTCCCTTCTTCCCTTCCATTCCCTTAACTTCCTCCCTTCCCTTCCCTTCCCTTCCCTTCCTTTCTGTTCCCTTACCTTCCCTTCCTTACCCTTCTCTTGCCATGCCTTCCCTTCCCTTCCCATCCCTCTACTCCCCTCCCCTCCCCTCTCCTCCTTTCCCCCTTCCCTTCCCCTTCCCTTCCCTTCCCTTCCCTTCTCTTCCCTTCCCTTCCCTTCCTTACCCTTCTCTTGCCATCCCTTCCCTTCCCTTCCCTTCCCTTCCCTTCCCTTCCCTTCCCTTCCCTTCCCTTCCCTTCCCTTCCCTTCCCTTCCCTTCCCTTCCCTTCCCTTCCCTTCCCTTCCCTTCCCTTCCCTTCCCATCCTATCCCATCCTTTCCCACCCCTCCCCTCCCCTCCCCTCCTTTTCCCTTGCCTCCCCTTCCCATTTCTTTCCCTTCCCTTCTCTTCCCTTCCTTTCCCTTCCCTAACCTTTTTTTTTCTTTGCTTTCTTTCTTGCTTTCTTCCTTTCTTTCTTTCCTTTCTTTCCTTACTTTCTTGCTTTCTCTCCTTGCTTTCTTGTTTACTTCCTTGCTTTTCTTGCTTGCTTATTTGCTTGCTTGCCGTTCTTGCTTGCTTTCTTCCCTTTCTTGCTTGCTTTCTTCCCTTTCTTGCTTGCTTTCTTCCCTTTCTTGCTTGCTTGCCTTTCTTTTTTTGCTTGATTGCTTACTTCCCTTTCTTCCTTGATTGCTTTCTTGCTTGCCTTTCTTGCTTGCTGGCTTGCTTGCCTTTTTTGCTTGTCTGCTTGCTTGCTTGCTTGCCTTTCTTGCTTTCTTGACTGCTTGCTTGTCTTACTTGCTTGCATGCCTGCCTTGCTTGCTTCTTTCTTTTCTTTCTTTCCTTCTTTCCTTCTTTATTTCTTTTTCTTTTCTTTCTTTTCTTTGTCTTTCTTTTCTTCCTTTTCTTTCTTTCTGTTATTTCTGTTCTTTGTTTCTTACTTATTCTTTCTTTCTGCCTTTCTTTCTGCCTTTTTTCTGCCTTTCTTCCAGCCTTTATTTCTTTCTGCCTTTCTGCATTTCTTTCTGCCTTTCTTTCTTGCTTTTCTTTCTTGCCTTTCTGCCTTTCTTCCCTTCCTTCCCTCTGTCCTTCTTTCCTTCCTTCCTTCCTTCCCTTTTTTCTTTCATTTCTTCCTTCCTTTCTTTCTTCCTTTCTAATTCCTTTCTTCCTTTCTTTCTTTCCTTTCTTTCTTTCATTACTTTCTTTTCCTTTATTTCCTTCCTTTCTTCCTGTCTTGCTTTCCTTGCTTCCTTTCTTGCTTGCTTGCCTTTCTTGCTTCTTTAATAGCTTGCTTGCTTGCCTGCCTTGCCTGCTTGCTTGCATACCTGCCTTGCTTCCTTCTTTATTTTCTTTCCTTCTTTCCTTCCTTCCTTCTTTGTTGCTTTTCTTTCTTTCCTATCTTTCCTTCCTTGCTTCTTTCTCTCTTCCTTTCTTGCTTGCTTGCCTTTCTTGCTTGCTTGCTTCCCTTTCTTGCTTGCTTGCCTGCCTACATTGCTTGCCTGCCTAACTTGCCTGCCTGCCTTGCTTGCTTGCTTGCATACCTGCCTTTCTTGCTTCTTTTCTTTCTTCCCTCCTTTCTTTCCTTCCATCTTTCTTTGTTGCTTTTCTCTTTCTTTCTTTCTTTCTTTCTGCCTTTCTTTCTGCCTTTCTTCCTTTCTTCCTTTCCTCCTTTCCTCCTTTCTGTCTGCCTTTCTTTCTCTCTTTCTTTCTGCCTTTATTTCTGTCTTTATTTCTTCCCTTGCTTTATTTCCTTTCTTGCATTTCTTTCTACCCTTGCTTTCTAGCCTTGCTTTCTAACATTTCCCTTCCTTCCCTTCTTCCCTTCCCTTGCCTTCCCTTCTTCCCTTCCATTCCCTTAACTTCCTCCCTTCCCTTCCTTTCTGTTCCCTTCCCTTCCCTTCCTTACCCTTCTCTTGCCATGCCTTCCCTTCCCTTCCCATCCTATCCCATCCCTTCCCATCCCTCCACTCCCCTTTCCTCCTTTCCCCGTGCCTTCCCTTCCCTTCTCTTCCCTTCCCTTCGTTACCCTTGTCTTGCCATGCCTTCCCTTCCCTTCCCTTCCCTTCCCTTCCCTCCCTCTCTCCTTCCTTCCCTTCCGTTCCCTTCCCTTCCCTTCCCTTCCCTTCCCTTCCCTTCCCTTCCCTTCCCTTCCCTTCCCTTCCCTTCCCTTCCCATCCCATCCTTTCCCACCCCTCCACTCCCCTCCCCTCCCCTTCCCTTCCCTTCCCATCCCATCCCATCCTATCCCATCCTTTCCCACCCCTCCACTCCCCTCCCCTCCTTTTTCCTTGCCTCCCCTTCCCTTCCCTTCCTTTCCCTTCCCTAACCTTTTTTTTTCTTTCCTTTCTTTCTTGCTTTCTTCCTTTCTTTCTTTCTGTTCTTTCTTTCCTTACTTTCTTGCTTTCTCTCCTTGCTTTCTTGTTTACTTCCTTGCTTTTCTTGCTTGCTTATTTGCTTACTTTGCTTTCTTGCTTGCTTGCTTGCTTGCTGGCTTGCTTGACTGCTTGCTTGCCTTACTTGCTTGCATGCCTGCGTTGGTTGCTTCTTTCTTTTCTTTCTTTCCTTCTTTCCTTCTTTATTTCTTTCTCTTTTCTTTCTTTTCTTTTTCTTTCTTTTCTTCCTTTTCTTTCTTTCTGCTCTTTCTTTTCTTTGTTTCTTACTTCTTCTTTCTTTCTGCCTTTCTTTCTGCCTTTTTTCTGCCTTTCTTCCTGCCTTTATTTCTTTCTGCCTTTCTACCTTCCTTTCTAATTTTATTTCTGCCTTTCTGCCTTCCTTTCTACCTTTCTTTCTTGCATTTCTGTCTGCCTTTCTTTCTTGCTTTTCTTTCTTGCCTTTCTTTCTGCCTTTCTTCCCTTCCTTCCCTTTCTTCCCTCTGTCCTTCTTTCCTTCCTTCCTTCCTTCCTTCCCTTTTTTCTTTTGTTTCTTCCTTCCTTTCTTTCTTTCTTTCTAATTCCTTTCTTCCTTTCTTTCTTTCCTTTCTTTCTTTCATTACTTTCTTTTCCTTTATTTCCTTCCTTTCTTCCTGTCTTGCTTTCCTTGCTTCCTTTCTTGCTTGCTTGCCTTTCTTGCTTGTTTAATTGCTTGCTTGCTTGCTTCCTTGCCTTTCTTGCTTGCATACCTGCCTTGCTTCCTTCTTTCTTTTCTTTCTTTCCTTCTTTCCTTCCTTCTTTCTTTGTTGCTTTTCTTTCTTTCCTATCTTTCCTTCCTTGCTTCCTTTCTTGCTTGCTTGCCTTTCTTGCTTGCTTGCTTCCCTTTCTTGCTTGCTTGCCTGCCTACATTGCTTGCCTGCCTTGCTTGCTTGCTTGCATACCTGCCTTTCTTGCTTCATTTCTTTCTTCCCTCCTTTCTTTCCTTCCATCTTTCTTTGTTGCTTTTCTCTTTCTTTCTTTCTTTCTTTCTTTCTGCCTTTCTTTCTTTCTTTCTGCCTTTCTTTCTTTCTTTCTTTCTGCTTTTCTTTCTTTCTGCCTTTCTTTCTTTCTGCCTTTCTTTCTTTCTGCCTTTCTTTCTTTCTGCCTTTCTTTCTTTCTGCCTTTCTTTCTTTCTGCCTTTCTTTCTTTCTGCCTTTCTTTCTTTCTGCCTTTCTTTCTTTCTGCCTTTCTTTCTTTCTGCCTTTCTTTCTTTCTGCCTTTCTTTCTTTCTGCCTTTCTTTCTTTCTGCCTTTCTTCCTTTCCTCCTTTCCTCCTTTCCTACTTTCCTCCTTTCCTCCTTTCTGTCTGCCTTGCTTTCTGCCTTTCATTCTGCCTTTCTTTCTCTCTGCCTTTCTTTCTTTCCTTTCTTTCTGTATTTCTTTCTGCCTTTATTTCTGTCTTTATTTCTTCCCTTGCTTTATTGCCTTTCTTGCATTTCTTTCTACCCTTGCTTTCTAGCCTTGCGTTCTAACTTCCCTTCCTTCCCTTCTTCCCTTCCCTTGCCTTCCCTTCTTCCCTTCCATTGCCTTAACTTCCTCCCTTCCCTTCCCTTCCTTTCTGTTCCCTTACCTTCCCTTCCTTACCCTTCTCTTGCCATGCCTTCCCTTCCCTTCCCATCCTATCCCATCCCTTCCCATCCCTCTACTCCCCTCTCCTCCTTTCCCCTTCCCATCCCTTCCCCTCCTCCTTCCTTCCCTTCCCTTCCCTTCCCTTCCCTTCCCTTCCCTTCCCTTCCCTTCCCTTCCCTTCCCTTCCCTTCCCTTCCCTTCCCTTCCCTTCCCTTCCCTTCCCTCCATCCCCTCCCCTCCTTTCCCTTCCCTTCCCTTCCCTTCCCTTCCCTTCCCTTCCCTTCCCTTCCCTTCCTCCTTCCCTTCCCTTCCCTTCCCTTCCCATCCTATCCCATCCTTTCCCACCCCTCCACTCCCCTCCCCTCCTTTTCCCTTGCCTCCCCTTCCCATTTCTTTCCCTTCCCTTCTCTTCCCTTCCTTTCCCTTCCCTAACCTTTTTTTTTCTTTGCTTTCTTTCTTGCTTTCTTCCTTTCTTTCTTTCCTTTCTTTCCTTACTTTCTTGCTTTCTCTCCTTGCTTTCTTGTTTACTTCCTTGCTTTTCTTGCTTCCTTATTTGCTTGCTTGCCTTTCTTGCTTGCTTTCTTCCCTTTCTTGCTTGCTTGCCTTTCTTTTCTTGCTTGCTTGCTTACTTCCCTTTCTTGCTTGATTGCTTCCTTGCTTGCCTTTCTTGCTTGCTGGCTTGCTTGCCTTTCTTGCTTGTCTGCTTGCTTGCCTTACTTGCTTGCATGCCTGCCTTGCTTGCTTCTTTCTTTTCTTTCTTTCCTTCTTTCCTTCTTTATTTCTTTCTCTTTTCTTTCTTTTCTTTGTCTTTCTTTTCTTCCTTTTCTTTCTTTCTGTTCTTTCTTTTCTTTGTTTCTTACTTCTTCTTTCTTTCTGCCTTTCTTTCTGCCTTTTTTCTGCCTTTCTTCCTGCCTTTATTTCTTTCTGCCTTTCTGCCTTTCTTTCTGCCTTTCTAACTTTCTGCCTTTCTGCCTTTCTACTTTGCTTTCTACTTTTATTTCTGCCTTTCTGCCTTCCTTTCTGCTTTTCTTTCTGCCTTTCTTTCTTGCTTTTCTTTCTTGCCTTTCTTTCTGCCTTTCTTCCCTTCCTTCCGTTTCTTCCCTCTGTCCTTCTTTCCTTCCTTCCTTCCTTCCCTTTTTTCTTTCATTTCTTCCTTCCTTTCTTTCTTCCTTTCTAATTCCTTTCTTCCTTTCTTTCTTTCCTTTCTTTCTTTCATTACTTTCTTTTCCTTTATTTCCTTCCTTTCTTCCTGTCTTGCTTTCCTTGCTTCCTTTCTTGCTTGCTTGCCTTTCTTGCTTGTTTAATTGCTTGCTTGCTTGCCTGCCTTGCCTGCTTGCTTGCATACCTGCCTTGCTTCCTTCTTTCTTTTCTTTCTTTCCTTCTTTCCTTCCTTCTTTCTTTGTTGCTTTTCTTTCTTTCCTATCTTTCCTTCCTTGCTTCCTTTCTTGCTTGCTTGCCTTTCTTGCTTGCTTGCTTGCCTTTCTTGCTTGCTTGCCTGCCTATTTGCTTGCCTGCCTAACTTGCCTGCCTGCCTTGCTTGCTTGCTTGCATACCTGCCTTTCTTGCTTCTTTTCTTTCTTCCCTCCTTTCTTTCCTTCCATCTTTCTTTGTTGCTTTTCTTTCTTTCTTTCTTTCTTTCTGCCTTTCTTTCTTTCTGCCTTTCTTTCTTTCTGCCTTTCTTTCTGCCTTTCTTTCTTTCTTTCTGCCTTTCTTTCTGCTTTGCTTTCTGCCTTTCTTTCTGCCTTTCTTCCTCCTTTCTGTCTGCCTTTCTTTCTCTCTGCCTTTCTTTCTTTCCTTTCTTTCTGTATTTCTTTCTGCCTTTATTTCTGTCTTTATTTCTTCCCTTGCTTTATTGCCTTTCTTGCATTTCTTTCTACCCTTGCTCTCTAGCCTTCCTTTCTGACATTTCCCTTCTTTCTCTTCTTCCCTTCCCTTGCCTTCCCTTCTTCCCTTTCATTGCCTTAACTTCCTCCCTTCCCTTCCCTTCCTTTCTGTTCCCTTACCTTCCCTTCCTTACCCTTCTCTTGCCATGCCTTCCCTTCCCTTCCCATCCTATCCCATCCCTTCCCATCCCTCCACTCCCCTCTCCTCCTTTCCCCGTGCCTCGCCTTCCCTTCCCTTCCCTTCCCTTCACTTCCCTTCCCTTCCCTTCCTTACCCTTCTCTTGCCATGCCTTCCCTTCCCTTCCCATCCTATCCCATCCCTTCCCATCCCTCCACTCCCCTCTCCTCCTTTCCCCGTGCCTCGCCTTCCCTTCCCTTCCCTTCCCTTCCCTTCCCTTCCCTTCCTTACCCTTCCTTACCCTTCTCTTGCCATGCCTTCCCTTCCCTTCCCATCCTATCCCATCCTTTCCCACACCTCCACTCCCCTCCCCTTCCCTTCCCATCCTATCCCATCCTTTCCCACACCTCCACTCCCCTCCCCTCCTTTTCCCTTGCCTCCCCTTCCCTTCCCTTCCCTTCCCTTCCCATCCCATCCCATCCTATCCCATCCTTTCCCACCCCTCCACTCCCCTCCCCTCCTTTTTCCTTGCCTCCCCTTCCCTTCCTTTCCCTTCCCTTCTCTTCCCTTCCTTTCCCTTCCCTAACATTTTTTTTCCTTCCTTTCTTTCTTGTTTTCTTCCTTTCTTTCTTTCCTTACTTTCTTGCTTTCTCTCCTTGCTTTCTTGTTTACTTCCTTGCTTTTCTTGCTTGCTTATTTGCTTGCTTTGCTTTCTTGCTTGCTTGCTTGCCTTTCTTGCTTGCTTTCTTCCCTTTCTTGCTTGCTTTCTTCCCTTTCTTGCTTGCTTTCTTCCCTTTCTTGCTTGCTTTCTTCCCTTTCTTGCTTGCTTTCTTCCCTTTCTTTTTTTGCTTGCTTGCTTACTTCCCTTTCTTTCTTGATTGCTTCCTTGCTTGCCTTTCTTGCTTGCTGGCTTGCTTGCCTTTCTTGCTTGTCTGCTTGCTTGCTTGCTTGCCTTTCTTGCTTGCTTGACTGCTTGCTTGCCTACTTGCTTGCATGCCTGCCTTCCTTGCTTCTTTCTCTTCTTTCTTTCCTTCTTTCCTTCTTTATTTCTTTTTCTTTCTTTTCTTTGTCTTTGTTTCATTCCTTTTCTTTCTTTCTGTTCTTTCTTTTCTTTGTTTCTTACTTATTCTTTCTTTCTGCCTTTTTTCTGCCTTTCTTCCTGCCTTTATTTCTTTCTGCCTTTCTGCCTTTCTTTCTGCCTTTCTAACTTTCTGCCTTTCTACCTTCCTTTCTACTTTTATTTCTGCCTTTCTGTCTTCCTTTCTGCTTTTCTTTCTGCCTTTCTTTCTGCCTTTCTTTCTGCTTTTCTTTCTGCCTTTCTTCCTTTCTTCCTTTCCTCCTTTCCTCCTTTCCTACTTTCCTCCTTTCTGTCTGCCTTGCTTTCTGCCTTTCATTCTGCCTTTCTTTCTCTCTGCCTTTCTTTCTTTCCTTTCTTTCTGTATTTCTTTCTGCCTTTATTTCTGTCTTTATTTCTTCCCTTGCTTTATTGCCTTTCTTGCATTTCTTTCTACCCTTGCTTTCTAGCCTTGCTTTCTAACATTTCCCTTCCTTCCTCCCTTCCCTTCCCTTGCCTTCCCTTCTTCCCTTCCATTGCCTTAACTTCCTCCCTTCCCTTCCCTTACTTTCTGTTCCCTTACCTTCCCTTCCTTACCCTTCTCTTGCCATGCCTTCCCTTCCCTTCCCATCCTATCCCATCCCTTCCCATCCCTCCACTCCCCTCTCCTTTTTTCCCCTTCCCTTCCCTTCCCTTCCCTTCCCTTCCCTTCCCTTCCCTTCCTTACCCTTCTCTTGCCATGCCTTCCCTTCCCCCCTTCCCATCCCTCTCCATCCCTTCCCATCCCTCCACTCCCCTCTCCTCCTTTCCCCTTGCCTACCCTCGCCTCCCCTCGCCTCCCCTTCCCTTCCCTTCCCTTCCCTTCCCATCCCATCCTTTCCCACCCCTCCACTCCCCTCCCCTCCTTTTCCCTTCCCTCCCCTTCCCTTCCTTTCCCTTCCCTTCTCTTCCCTTCCTTTCCCTTCCCTAACCTTTTTTTTTCTTTGCTTTCTTTCTTGCTTTCTTCCTTTCTTTCTTTCCTTTCTTTCTTTCCTTACTTTCTTGCTTTCTCTCCTTGCTTTCTTGTTTACTTCCTTGCTTTTCTTCCTTGCTTATTTGCTTGCTTTGCTTTCTTGCTTGCTTGCTTGCCTTTCTTGCTTGCTTTCTTCCCTTTCTTGCTTGCTTTCTTCCCTTGCTTGCTTGCTTTCTTCCCTTGCTTCTGTTTTCCTTCCTCCACTGTCTTTCATTGATTGCTTGCTTGCCTTTCTTGCTTGCTTAGGCTTGCTTGCCTTTCTTGCTTGTCTGCTTGCTTGTATAGCCTTTTGCCTGCTTGACTGCTTGCTTGCCTTACTTGCTTGCATGCCTGCCTTGCTTGCTTCGCTCTTTCTTTCAGAATTTCCTTCTTTATTTCTTTTTCTTTTCTTTCTTTTCTTTGTCTTTCTTTTTCTTTCCTTTTCTTTCTTTCTGTTCTTTTCTTTTCTTTGTTTCTTACTTCTTCTTTCTTTCTGTTCCTTTCTTTTCTGCCTTTTTTTCTGCCTTTCTTCCTGCCTTTCTGCCTTTCTTTCTGCCTTTTCTGCCTTTCTGCCTTCCTTTCTGCTTTTCTTTCTGCCTTTCTTCCTTCCGTTTCTTCCTTCTGTCCTTCTTTCCTTCCTTCCTTCCTTCCTTCCCTTTTTTCTTTCATTTCTTCCTTCCTTCCTTCCTTCCTTCCCTTTTTTCTTTCATTTCTTCCTTCCTTTCTTCCTTCCTTTCTAATTCCTTTCTTCTTTTCTTTCTTTCCTTTCTTTCTTTCATTACTTTCTTTTCCTTTATTTCCTTCCTTTCTTCCTGTCTTGCTTTCCTTGCTTCCTTTCTTGCTTGCTTGCCTTTCTTGCTTGCTTGCCTTTCTTGCTTGTTTAATTGCTTGCTTGCTTGCCTGCCTTGCCTGCTTGCTTGCATACCTGCCTTGCTTCCTTCTTTATTTTCTTTCTTTCCTTCTTTCCTTCCTTCTTTCTTTGTTGCTTTTCTTTCTTTCCTATCTTTCCTTCCTAGCTTCCTTTCTTGCTTGCTTGCCTTTCTTGCTTGCTTGCTTCCCTTTCTTGCTTGCTTGCCTGCCTATATTGCTTGCCTGCCTAACTTGCCTGCCTGCCTTGCTTGCTTGATTGCATACCTGCCTTTCTTGCTTCTTTTCTTTCTTCCCTCCTTTCTTTCCTTCCATCTTTCTTTGTTGCTTTTCTTTCTCTTTCTTTCTTTCTTTCTTTCTTTTCTTTCTTTTTCTCTTTCTTTCTTTCTGCCTTTCTTTCTTTCTTTCTTTCTGCCTTTCTTCCTGTCTTCCTTTCTTCCTTTCCTCCTTTCCTCCTTTCCTCCTTTCTGTCTGCCTTTCTTTCTGCCTTTCTTTCTTTCCTTTCTTTCTGTATTTCTTTCTGCCTTTATTTCTTCCCTTGCTTTATTGCCTTTCTTGCATTTCTTTCTACCCTTGCTTTCTAGCCTTGCTTTCTAACATTTCCCTTCCTTCCCTTCTTCCCTTCCCTTGCCTTCCCTTGTTCCCTTCCATTGCCATAACTTCCTTCCTTCCCTTCCCTTCCTTTCTGTTCCCTTACCTTCCCTTCCTTACCCTTCTCTTTCCATGCCTTCCCTTCCCATCCTATCCCATGCCTTCCCATCCCTCCACTCCCCTCTCCTCCTTTCCCCTTCGCTCCCCTTCCCTTCCCTTCCCATCCTATCCCACCCCTCCACTCCCCTCCCCTCCTTTTCCCTTGCCTCCCCTTCCCTTCCCTTCTCTTCCCTTCCTTTCCCTTCCCTAACCTTTTTTTTTCTTTGCTTTCTTTCTTGCTGTCTTCCTTTCTTTCTTTCCGTTCTTTTTTTCCTTACTTTCTTGCTTTCTCTCCTTGCTTTCTTGTTTACTTCCTTGCTTTTCTTGCTTGCTTATTTGCTTGCTTTGCTTTCTTGCTTGCTTGCTTGCCTTTCTTGCTTGCTCTCTTCCCTTTCTTGCTTGCTTGCCTTTCTTTTTTTGCTTGCTTGCTTACTTCCCTTTCTTGCTTGATTGCTTCCTTGCTTGCCTTTCTTGCTTGCTGGCTTGCTTGCCTTTCTTGCTTGTCTGCTTGCTTCCTTGCTTGCCTTTCTTGCTTGCTTGACTGCTTGCTTGCCTTACTTGCTTGCATGCCTGCCTTGCTTGCTTCTTTCTTTCCTTCTTTCCTTCTTTATTTCTTTTTCTTTTCTTTCTTTTCTTTTTCTTTCTTTTCTTCCTTTTCTTTCTTTCTGTTCTTTCTTTTCTTTCTTTCTTTCTTATTCTTTCTTTCTTCCTTTTTTCTGCCTTTCTTCCTGCCTTTCTTTCTGCCTTTTTGCCTTTCTGCCTTTCTACCTTCCTTTCTACTTTTATTTGTGCCTTTCTGCCTTTTTCTTCCTTTTCTTTCTTGCCTTTTTTTCTTGATTTCTTTCTTGCTTTTCTTTCTGCCTTTCTTTCTTGCCTTTTTTTGTTTCACTGCTTTCTCTCCTTGCTTTCTTGTTTACTTGCTTGCCTTTCTTGCTTGATTATTTGCTTGCTTTGCTTTCTTGCTTGCTTGCTTGCCTTTCTTGCTTGCTTGCCTTTCTTTTTTTGCCTGCTTGTTTACTTCTCTTTCTTGCTTGATTACTTCCTTGCTTACCTTTCTTGCTTGCTGGCTTGCTTGCCTTCATTGCTTGCTTCCTTGCTTGCCTCTTTTGCTTGCCTTTCTTGCTTGCTTGACTGCTTGCTTGCCTTACTTGCTTTCCTTGCTTACCTGCTTGCTTGCATGCCTGCCTTGCTTGCTTCTTTCTTTTCTTTCTTTCCTTCTTTCCTTCTTTATTTCTTTTTCTTTTCTTTCTTTTCTTTCTTTTCTTCCTTTTCTTTCTTTCTGTTCATTCTTTTCTTTCTTTCTTTCTTATTATTTCTTTCTGCCTTTCTGTCTGCCTTTCTTTCTTCCTTTCTTTCTGCCTATTCTTTCTTGCCTTTCTTTCTGCCTTTCTTTCCTTCCTTCCCTTTCTTCCCTCTGTCCTTCTTTCCTTCCTTCCTTCCTTCCTTCCTTTTTTTCTTTCATTTCTTCCTTCCTTTCTTTTTTCCTTTCTAATTCCTTTCTTCCTTTCCTTCTTTCCTTTCTTTCTTTCATTACTTTCTTTTCCTTCATTTCCTTCCTTTTTTCCTGTCTTGCTTTCCTTGCTTCCTTTCTTGCTTGCTTGCCTTTCTTGCTTGTTTAATTGCTTGCTTGCTTGCTTGCGTACCTGCCTTCTTTTCTTTCTTTCCTTCTTTTCATTCTTTCCTTCTTTCTTTCCTTCCATCTTTCTTTGTTGCTTTTCTTTCTTTCTTTCCTTCCTTCTCTTTCTTTTTCTTTTCCTTCTGTCCTTCCTTCTTTTTTTCTTCCTTCTCCTTTCCTTTTCCTTCCTCCCTTTTTTCCTTCCTTCCTTTCTTTATTTTCTTCCCTTTCTTTCCTTTCTTTCTTTCTTTCCTGCCTTTTTTCTTGCCTTCCTTTCTGTCTTGCCTTCCTTCCTTTCTTCCTTCCTTCCCTCCCTCCCTTCCTCCGTTCCTTCCTCCTTTCCACCCTTCCTGCCTCTCTTTCTCCATTTCTCTCTCCCTCCCTCCCTTCCTCCCTACCTCCATTCCTACCTCACTCCCTCCCTACCTCCCTCTCTCTTTCCTCCCTCCCTCCCATCCTCCATCCCTCCTTCTTTCCCTTCCCTCCCTCTCTCCCTCCGTTCCCCCTCCCTTTCCCTTCCCTCCCTCCCTCCCTCGGTGCCCCCTTCCCTTCCCTCCCTCCCTCCCTCCCTCCCTCCCTCCCTCCTTCCCCTTCCCTTTCCCTTTCCCTTTCCCTATCCCTATTCTTCCTTCCCTTCCCTTCCCTTCCCTTCCCTTCCCTTCCCTTCCCTTCCCTTCCCTTCCCTTTCTTCTTACCTGTTGTGCACCCGCGCCTCACCAAACCGCTCCAGGCACTTTCCGCACCCTCAGCTCCGCGCTGCAGCCTCCCCTCTCTCCGCCTCTGGCTGCTGCCGACGCTGCCATCGCCGCTGCATCCAGAGCACAGCTCCCAGAGCCGCCCCTGCTCCTCACACGAGCGCTCCCCATCCCGCTCACTGCCTGCTAGCGCTGCTGGCTCCAACCGCCGCACCAACCGCTCCTGCTCCGCTCCGCTCGGGCGGGGCCTCCCTCCTGGCTCCGCGCCCTGCTCGCTCCTGCTCGCCCCAGCGGAGCTGCCGCCTCCTGCCCAAGGCGTGCCGGGGGCTCGAGCCTCCCCCGTTGCCTCTCTCCGCTCACAACTGAGGCTCCTGGAGCCTGGGTCTCTAGACCGAGAGATTAAATAGAGTACTTAATACAGTTCACTCAGGGTGGAGGAGATAGAGAGATAGATAGAGAGATAGATAGATATAGATATAGATATAGATATAGATATAGATATAGATATAGATATAGATATAGATAGATAGATATAGATATAGATATAGATATAGATATAGATATAGATAGATAGATAGATAGATAGATAGATAGATAGATGGATGATGGCTTTTCTAAAGGAAGCTACGCACTAACTTCAGGAAGAAGAGCACCCCTTTTTTCCCTTCCCCGTAGTGCCTGGGAGCATATGTGCCTCTCTCAAATTTGGAGCTAAATTCCATTTCTGAGTTACCTGAACAGGCCTGAAAAAATACAGGAGCGCTTTGAAATGAGACTGCCGAAATCCTGATGGAAGGATGCCGCTATTTAAATCTGTAGGCACATCATTGGTACACAAGGGTTGTCTGTCATAAAGCTTTGAAAACCTGGCTCTCACTGTGTGTGATGTCTGTAGGCAGCACCCAGAAAACAAAAGGGGATAAATTCTAGTAACTATACTTGGGGAGAGATTGGGGTGTTCTCTTTTTTTTTTTTTTTTTTTTTTGGTGCAGGTTTGCCACAGTTTTTATTACCTTTCTGGGTTGTTGCTGCCTGTCTTTGCAGCACAATTAGGTAGTGATCTTCAGCAGCAGTTGCATTGAACAAAGGATTAACAGCTGAACTCTGAGGTCTGTTTTCATGTATGTCGTAAAGCGAGGGAAATCCCGATTCTCTGTGGGCAGAGGTGGTCACAGTGTGATCCTGAGCAGTTGGCAGTGGCTCAGTGTATCTGGTCTGTGCTGGTCTAAGCAGCAAAAGGAGTCAAAATCATCAAACTCTGTCTGGGCTCAGATGCTAAGTTAAAGACTTGAGAGAATTATGTTAAAAGCTTTTGCTAAATAACCAGTGAAAAAATACCATTAACAGCAGGTGGACATTTCATAAGCAGCCACCATCATAACAATTAACTGAACTCATATATCAGATTTACACTTGAAGCTAAATTAATTAATTAATTTATAGTTACAGATACTGATAAACAGAAACAGAGCTTGATCAAATTAGTAGCAGTACAGCTCTGGCGACATACTGACCATCATTTTCACATCAGTGGTATCCTTATACACAAGTATGCAGAGGACAAATCCATTCAGTCAGAATAAATCCAGTGTGTTTTATTAGAACTTTTTTTTTTGTTTCCATACTGGAACCCTTATCACATATTTCATTGATAAGTCTGATAACTTCTCTCTGGGGGGGGGGGGGGGAGAGAATTAATTTGCTGTGTTTTCGAGTTTTAAGAATGCTGATTTCTGTGTATTTATTTACAAAAATGCAGGCAATGCAATGCCCCTTAAACAACCTTGCATAACGTCACCTAACCTCTAAGTATTTTCCCCAGATAAACTCCTATCTTTAAATTAATTCTTTTACATACTCACCGAAAGACCTGGTTCACCTTTTCTTCCTCAGATTAACCGAAAATGTGTAGAGTAAGATGATTCACAAAAGCCAAATTTGTCTAACTTCTACCATGTAAAATTAAGGAATACAAACAAGTGTTTTACCTTTGGTCCTGGAGGTCCTGTGTCTCCAGTCTCTCCTCTGGCACCTTTGCTCCCCGGATCACCTGTGTCTCCATAGGCTCGTTAATTTAAAACAACTGTATTAAACACAGTCAGTAACTCTGGTTTTGTTGATAGTCAGAATTGGCTTTCTGGTTCAATGAAGTTTTAACATAAATGTTCTGATTATTTGTGTGTGTGTGTGTGTGTGTGTGTGTGTGTGGCCGGTTTATCTTGTATGCGTTATGAAGAGAACACCTGAAAGCAAGCTCTCAGAGAAAGCAAGATGGGCAGTAAAAATACCTTTAAAAATTGCTATGGAAAATTACCTTAATTGAGGACTGAGTGATAAAGACATCTCTACACAAGTCTCTAGAATATATAATTTACTCTTCTTTGATTTTCTTGAACTCTAAATGATCTTTATACTGGACCTATATTAATTCAGCCCTATGAGGAAACATAACTGCCTCAGACCAGCCAAGGTACTGGAAATCACACCAGCTTTGTGGGTACAGAACCCACATGAAAAACTGGGAACTTGCAAGACCAGTGGAAAGGGCACGTGTGGACTGTTACAGCCATTGGAAAATACGTAGTTTTACATTTATAAGCAATTCTGCGCTTTTTCCCTCAAGGGACCAAACCTTTTGATTTACAAAAAGAGAAAAGGTTCAATTGTTATGGTATTCCAAGAGACAGTTTTCACATAATGCACTTATGAAACACACTTATCAAAAGATTCAGGTGGTAAATCAGACATTTCTTCAAGAAGATTGTGCAGGAGAGTTTTTTACTTATCTCTGGAAGTTACTGATCACCTCATATTTCACTGGAAACTTTAAAGTTCAGAAAGTTATTGAGATTACTGTCCATTTTGATATTATTCCTCATTAATACCTAGCTGATGGAATCACATCTATAACTCCCTGTTACAGTGTTTGCCATCATGATTGCTCTCAATTTTAAGGAACTCTTTTGACACTCTCAGTCTGATTCTGATCATACTGAAACTGGTCTAAACCTGAGAGTTGTACATAGCTTCTCCAGAGCATTGAGATAACCATTCTCCACTAAGTAAGCTCTTAAAGGCCAACTTTATGTTACTATTTCACAAAACTGTAAAATCCAGCAAAGGATATCACTTTCCATTACCTGTCCATGAATTGAATCGAACCTCATCAAAAGTTAAAGTCAGCATAAGGGAGGACAAATATGATCTACTGACTGCAGTGGTACTGCTACCATCTTACACGTAAATATACTAAAACCTGATTGTCTTGGTATTTGGCACTTAGATGAAATTCCTACTGAATAAAACCATTCCTTTTCATGTATGACGAGTCTGCTATATTAATAGAAAACAGAAGAATTTTGAGTATTTGGAGAGATTTACATTGGGTCACAAAGACTAGCCAAGATACGAGGTGAATAAGGAGAACAGTGAAAATATTGCCACTATTCTTACAGGATGTACCCTGTGGCATCTGAGAGAAAACAGAATTAGAAGGCACATATTCGAATCTGTGTGAATGAGCTTGATATTTGCTGTTGCATCAAAGCCCCAAGCTACAGTAGCTTGAATAGTACAGAAGTCCAAGAAAGTGCTAGATAGTGTAAACTTACTGTAGACCATAGTACCACGAACATTGCTGGCGCAGGCAGTAAACGGGTGGGGCTCTCAATGGGTGCTGCCTATCTTGAGTGACTACAGAGAGGACTGAACTCTTGGTTGGGTATCTTCTTAAAGCTGGGGAGCCTGATCATATCTGCTTGCCCATGAAGGCTGCCATGGGTTTGTTCTTCCTCAGCCTTTCCAGACAGAGCTTTCACAGTACAGTCAATATTTCAGCTATGTTGTAATTGTTGCAGAGGAGCTGCCCAGCTGGCCCCGGCAGCTGCTGGGAAGTGAAGATGGTGTGCTGCTTCATGCATTTACATCAATGCTCACTCCACCTGGGCATACTGTTCCCACTTTTGTATGCACATAGTTAGTTGTTCTGCACATCCACACCGAGCATGAGCCTTGGTTTCCTTTGGCTAGGCTGCTGCCATCTGCACATCTGAAAATCACTAACAAAGAGACAAAGTATTTAAATTCTCTTTGTGCAAAATTTGCTAGATGGGAATAGGGGTGTGTGTGTGGGAAACTCTTAACAACTGTTATGTCAACCAGGAAGTTGTTCAGTAAGGAAAAATTCAAGCCTGGGCTTCAATCATTATAAAAATAAATCAGTCAAATAAAATAAAGCCCTTAAAAGACGTTAGTAAAGAAAAAAATCTTCTTTTGTCAAAGCCTGACAAATAAAAGAGCATCTTGTAATGCTTGAAAAATACCTAAGATAACTGAATACCTCATTTGACTAGTATTATTCTCCTGCTAACAGGTATGATCTCATTTTAAATCCTACTTCAGAGCCTGGTCCTTAATGACAAGTAGTAGGATTTTTACAGACTCAAAACCTGGCAGTAAGTAGGGGCACTTACCTTGCAATGTCTTGGCCTTCTATTTATCTTCAAAGACCTGTCACACCAAGTAACCAATAAAGGAAGAAAAAACAGCCTTTTATTTCTCTACCGCAAACATAGGATTTGCCTTTGGTCCAGGAAGGCCAATTCCTATTGATCCCTTTTCTCTAGGAAAGCCTTGATTTCCTTTGTCTCCCTAAACAGAAAATGGAAAGTAACTTTAACTGAAAACTAAAGTAAAACCTATGCTGTATCTTTGCTACCTTTGTAACATTGTGCATCATTGAGAAAGCCAGATATTACACAATGAAGCACATAATTTTCAAGACAGAAATCGTCTGAAGCTGGATAAATATGCAGTTGGCTGTGATTCTGAACACACATGAAGCCTTTACAAAAAGTATATCATGAAGAATTATTCCTGATTCATTAAATGAAATAGTCATTGCACTGAAAGATGAAAGACAAAAGTAACCTTACTAAGGCTCGGACAGTTATTCATCTGGTGCACGAGCTGTAAAATGTGGTCCAACATACAGGTTCTCTACAAGTGCACACCCAGAATCTCAGCAGGGTTGACTTTTGTTTATTTTATCTTAAGCAAATAAAAAACCACCTCTGCTTTTCCCAGTGTGGGGAGCAGAACATCTTGCTGCTGCTGCTGTGTCAAAAGACAGTGTGAGTCCAGTTACAAAGTTCAAATTTCTTTTCTAATTGTTGTGAAATATGTCTTGCTGCATGCGTGCAGACTTGAAAAGCACGTTCATGCCAGCAGTGTGTGCATACAACATATTATAAAGCACAGCAGCTGCAAAATATGGACAAAAAGTCCTTCACAGCATCTGGCTTCCAGAAATTGTCCTGCTTTGTTTACTAGGGTAACGCAGTTTGGGTTCTGGTTTTGGTTTTTTCCAGATCAACTGCTGTCTACGTTTTTAACAGTGCTAGAGGTGATTGTATTTCCTGTTACATAAATTCTTCACCATAACTGACAATACATAAATGATTCACATAACAGCAGTGCCTGGTACAAATACAAAAAAAGGTTCCACAGGATGTCAAGGAGACCAGGAGCAGTTCTCATCTGTAACTATCCCAGTTCAGGAGATGCAAGTTCAAGATTAGTTAGTTGTATTTTTCAGTCAAGACCTCTTAGGCTGTCTTACGAAAACATCTTCTACTGATGCTTGTATAGCTGCTCACAAATTGGCTTAAACGAGAGATAAGGCTCATAATGGGCAGAGAAATACAAAACTGCTTCCAAATTTATCAAGACGCCAGCTTCCACCAAAACACACTAGAACAGCTTTCGCAGTTCAATCCAGGGAAGAGATACAGCTAAAGAAGCACCCAGTGATTTCTGTGGATACAGTCAAAGCCAGGCAAAGCCCTTGTGCTTTGGAGGTGGGCTAATCTATTTTGGCTCTAAACCTTATTTCGGAGGTGCTGGATATGTAGCCACTCCAATGGCTTCTTTGCCTGAAATGTTTTAGCCTTCATGCTACGTGGAATAAATCTTTTAAGATCAGTTGTTCTCCTGACCTCTGGCTACTGCAGGATTTGACTTGGTTTTGAATTCATGTGGGCTTCAGTGGCTTGTAGCTACCATGGTATTTCAGCATTGAAAATGAGAATAACAAGCTGGTCAGCTGTCCGTAATGCTTAACATGCCTCACTGTATTTTAAAGACTAAGGCAACCTGTAGTGCTTTATATACAGATTTCTGGTGTTCTCATGATGTTTTCAGATCCTAGGGTTGTGACTTGTAACCAGTGAGGTCTCAGTACCTTATTCTCTTGCCCCCCCTTTTCTTGCTAGAGAGGAAAATCAACCAAGGTATCTTTTAGCACCTGCCCCACTGAGGTGCTGGGTCTGACACGGCTCTGTCAAATTCCTTTCTCCAATGCCCTCTGCAGTGTGACATTGCTATGGCTCCTGCTTTTCAAATAAGCTGATAAGGAAGGAAGGAGGCTTGCCCCCTGCAAGCAAGGTTTTTCACGCTGTCCAAGTAACTTTTGTTCCTCTTGCCCTTCAATCACTAAGCCTCCTGGTTCACGTTCATTGCTTCTCCCTTCTACTGTCATTTTTCATTCACAGCCCCCATAACTCGTTGGGGTCATTAATATCTCAGTCTCCACTGTTCTTCCACATCAAGATCCAATTTCACATAAGTGCAGATGGGGACAAGGAGCAAGAGGGAGAGGGTGAGGTGGTAGTAGCCCGGTGGGGACAGCAGCTAGGTGGAACAGAACACTTGCTGGGAAATGTTGCTCTAGGAGACACATCAGATGACAGCATTTTGCCTTATTCGCTTTTGCAGTAGCAGGGCAACATGTTTGGACCTTCTGAAGGGTAATGTCCTTGCAGTCTCCTGTGGTGATGCAAGAGAGCATCTTACAGGGCTGTTCAGTGATAGAAAGGCTTCCATAAAGCACCCCCCTCGTCATCACTACCCCCAGGGGCTGTACAGAAGACTTTTGCTGTGGTTTGAGAGAGTTCCCTATCTGAGAGAGCAAGCAAGGGAGATCAGTGTCAATGTAAACACCATGATCTATAAAAACAGAGAAAGGCAGCTCAGGAGAGGGGTTTCAGTGGGGCACAGCTACAGGTTGTGCTGTGAGACAAAATGGGACTTCTGGATTCCTGCACAGCCCCTTGTGTTTAATGATGTGGATGAGCTCTGGCTGCAGCCTGGCCCTCCGTGAGGTATTGAGGCTGACTTCCCTTTCCCTACCTATTGTCAGGACTCTTTCAAGAACCTAATATCCCTGTATCTGTCAAAATAGGATTGAAATTGGGAAAATAAGCCCAAATCCCCTCTTATAAGAGGGACAAGGATGACAGAAATTACAATTCACTTCAACTGACGTGGTAAGAATATTTTTCTTACAGCATCACAGTCTTTACCATGATAGAGTTTGGGTTTTGTTTTTAACTGGATTGCATATTTTGATGTCAGCCTGCAGGTAAAAGGTATCTGAAAATCCTAAGTCAGTATCTCGAACAGCTGTATTTCCCACACGCTATAAAAGCATCCTTACAAAACCCATCTAAAGAGTGGAAAGCATTTAGTTTTCTCCCTTGGGGCTCTGTCCCTGTGCATCTGCAAGGCAAGCCATCAAAAGAGTAGCAGAGCCAGCCAACGATGTTTTAAGCCAATTGACTTGTGATCTGTTTCACTATTGGTATATCTATCCCAGTGAGCCCTGTTTGTCCCTTGCATGTCTGGGTAAGAAAGAGTATTAACATGGATGTGGCTTCCACTAGCCACTGCAGGCTGATCGGCTGCTCCTAGCCAACAAGTGTCCTAGGAAAGTTCCTCCTTTGCTCTCTCCAATTGAGGCATGAATTTGAATATAGTTCATCTCAACTGCTGATTCTCAAGAAATGAGTTGGACTTTGGTTATCTGAGATCTTTCCAGAAAGAATAGACCTTATTTTTTTAGAAACGGACTAAAAACCTGGGGGAGCTCAGGGATCCTTTTGTAAGTAGTCTCTTCTACTGGAAGTTAGCTGCAAAATTAAAACCGTTTGACTCTGACATACATGCAAACACAGAGCCAGGCCTGGAAAACTGATGGCAAAGGCGGAGCATCCTCTTTGCTCGCCTTTTCAGCCGTTCCCCAAAAGGTGGCAGCCTCTGCTAGCAGGAGTGAGTCTCTGGCTGGATGATGGATGCTTTTCCTTCAGGTTAATTCGGTTCTACGTTCTGCATTGGTTGGGGTGGGCTTTTTCCCCTTCCCTCCTCCCCCATTACCTTTATCTTTGCACCGAGACCAGCAGCCTGTACATTTGACAAATATTTGTCTAGCACTGTAAATGCACACAGACTTTAAAATGACCTTCGAGTTAAACCAGAGCAGATTCCCACAGAAAAAGGAATTAGGGGGAAAAAAACCCCTAACTAAAACTAAGCTGTCTAAACAGAAATTATTAGAATGCATGCTATGAAGGCTTCATCTCTGCATCTGTGGCTGGGCTTCCACAGCTTTTTAACTACAGCTACAACTGTTCCCTAAACACAGTGCCAAAGGGCTGGCCCTGTGCTCGAGTTATAAGGAAAGCTTCCTGACTTCTTTGGTGTTTGTTCAGTTTCAGCTAAGATGAAGGAACTGAAGCTGCCCCTGTGTCATAATTCAGGCCCTGTGTGGCTGGCACTCTTTGCTTACTGATGGTTTTCTGGTGGAGCTGTATTTTATTGCCCTGCACGGGCTCTACAGGTCTGCAGGGACAGTTTTCCTGGCTTGCTGCAGGGTCTGATAGCAGCAACAAGCCTGCGGGTTCTCCTGCAATATCTGGCCAGTAGCCTTCAAGAGATGAGGGGGAATAGAGTTCATCCAGTATCTGAAGGGGGCCTATAGTGATGCTGGGGAGGGACTCTTCATTAGGGACTGTAGTGACAGGACAAGGGGTAACGGGTTCAAACTTAAACAGAGGAAATTTAGACTGGATATAAGGAAGAAATTCTTTACTGTAAGGGTGGTGAGGCACTGGAATGGGCTGCCCAGGGAGGCTGTGAATGCTCCATCTCTGGCAGTGTTCGAGGCCAGGCTGGATGAAGCCTTGGGTGAGATGGTTTAGCGGTAGGTGTCCCTGCCCGTAGCAGGGGGGTTGGAACTAGATGATCTTAAGGTCCTTCCCAAACCTAACTATTCTATGATTCTAATCTAACGTTTCAAAGTGCCAGAGTGAAGCATCTCCCTTTGATTATATCAAAATTAAATGTTTGTTCTCTTGCGGGGTTTTCTTCTCCTTTATTTTTAGTTGAAAAAAGCTTTTGAAGCTTGATGAAGCTTCATAAAAGTTTAGGTAGAGTTCAGGTTGGTTTTTTTGGTTACTGTCTTTCAATAAATAATCACCATACTACAATGCAGTAAATGGCATTCATTCAGTGGTACGTAAGTTACCTACATTTTGCATATGTTGAACACTTAGGCAAAATATATCAAAACTTGATGATCATTAAATAGAAATACATAGTTCTAGATATTTACCTTTTAGATATTAGTGAGATCTCAAAAAAGTCATAATTCTCGTATGTATAGACAAAAACTTTGCCACGAGCTTTGAGAGTCTATCTTGTGAAAAATACTGTTAATCTCTATCCTTATAAGCTATTTATGTACTAAATAGCTTATATTAGGAACTAGCTGCTACAAGCAGGTCTTAATCCTTGTTCCCCTATAGAGAAAGTATTTTTCATTCTCAAAGGCTTAATGGCACACAGTGTCACACACTTGTAGGATTCTGACACTCAGTTTAAACTTACTTTTGTTTCCACAGACTGTGTCTGTATGACTTACCAAGGTACTGAAATTGCTGCAGCTTTCAGGAAGGGAAGGAAAGTCAAGCATACATCCTGAAAAACAGTAATGTCCTGTCACTCACTGCTTTTCTGTAACAGGTTGGTAATAGTTTCTCCATTCAGATAGTAGTTTATTCAAAATGGCAGTGGAGACATCTGTTAATCTCTGCTAAGGAAATCACAGGAAAACTTATAAAGGCGTATCTATTTTTCACTTGAAGTGTAGAAATAGACACAGTTTCTCCTCACTGCCTTTGAAAAATAATAGATGGATACATCTATAATGCAATCCAGGCATGCACTGAATTTATTTTCTTCCCATTATGTCTTTCTGGAATTATAAATTACTTTAGTGGATGGGGATAAAAATTGCCCAGGTGTTGCATGCTGGCTCCTTACAGAATTAACTTTTTGTATTAGAATAAAGAATTCACTTCTTTTGTATTCAACCGTTTTACTAATGACATTAATTGGATTAGATTTCATTGAGCAAAAATTGCAAAAAAAACCTCACATTTAACATATTTTCCACCTCAAAAGAATCTCTTGGAAAAAGAACAGATGCAAACAGAAAAATGCATCATTTAAGTGGTTCATCAGCCTGGCTGTTCTGTTCAGCTTCCAGCTGTAATCTCGTGAAGTGTATCTGTGAATGCAGTTTCACCCAGTTAATGTTCCTTCCTAGTCTGGTTGGTAGAAAAGTACAGTCGGTGCCCATATTTTTATGCTTGGCTTCTCCTGCAGTTGCACCAATATGAATCCATTATTGACAAAAATACTTGTGTGTCTGAGAGATCCCAGAAGAGCACGAAAGCTTCTGCAATGCACCACAGCAACCTTGGGACCAACCGCTCCAGTTCCCCTTGTCCCCGGGGGCCCAGGATAGCCTCTTATTCCATGGTCTCCCTGAAAATAGTCACAGAAATATGAGTGATTTATCACCTATTATCTCTTACATCTTTTGACCACTTATGTCGCAGTCAGTCAAAGTACTAAGCTGAAAACAACCATTACTATATACAAACAGCTGCTTTTTAGGTAGACATACAAAAACAAACAAACAAACAAAAAGCCCCAAATGCAGGCACACACTTTACTGAAGCTCTAGGTGAAGAACATTGTTCCCCAAGCCAAGGTCCGTGTGATCAAAGTCACCAACAGAGTTAGGACTAACTTGCAATCTTATCTGCTACAGAAGGAAAAAAAAAGGAAACTCATTTAGAAACACCATTTTTTCAATACGTTCTGCTGGGGCTTACCACGATGGACAGGGAGATTCCAAGCGGGACACAACAGCAAGGATCACGGCCTTTATGGATACTGCGCTTGTCCTAAAACTAGAGACATTTAATTTCCAGAACTGCCAAACTAATGTGTTTATGAAAACTAAATGAATTTAAGTAACGTTGATCTAGAACAAAAAGAACAACCCTTTGTTTATTTTTTCATAAAGCCTTAATGTGTATATGTTTGGCTTGTCTTCTTGAGGAAATGAAGCTTCAATGATACTCCGCCTGTGTTTCTGCTTGTCTGTGTTGGTCTTCTTTTTCTCCCAGTGTAATTTGAACTCATCAGTTGATTTCAGCCAAATTCATCAGAAATTTAGAGGCCTTGAGCATGTTAATGTTTGACAGTTTTGGTGATAAATGGAGGCTGGGTAAAGGAGAGAGATTCAATTGATGCTTTTAGTGGGGAAAAACAAAACCAGAGAGGACTCACCCCTTAACCAGCAGGCAGACAGAAGGCAGCAGCTGACTGGCCAGGAGGAATGAGGGTAACACTGAGCCTGGCGCTGCATGCTGCAGACAAGTCCAATGAAGGACATAGGGGTCAGGGGACATTCCTGGTAGGGGAAGGCACAGGGACAGAAGAGGCAGTTTTGTTTTCCTCAGCACGTGATTGTACAAATGAGGGAATAGGCACACATTCGACACATAATCATTAGAAAACTTAGTTTGAAAAGAAAAATCTATAATGAGCAAGTTATAGGTGCAGAAAATTCTGAATCGGGTTTAGCAAGTGCCCCTAAAACTACACCTGTGCAGGCAAGTGCAAAAGAAAGAAGCGTTCTGATAAGCTATTGATCCTTTAATAACTGTATTAGCAAAGGAACCGAGAAGAAATTGTATTCCTTGACAAAATAAGAAATTTCATTATAAAAACTCTTCATTGTACTTATTTTTGCACTCAGAAAAGCTGAGCCTGCAGAGGGAGCGTTCTAACTAGGAGAGAGGTGCAACTATGAATCACACGCATCACACACTGGAGTTGTGGGAGGTGAAAAGAAACCACATATCAAATTGATTAAAAAGGAAGGAAACAAATTACAGAATCTTTCACTGACTTCCTTTACTTTCCAGGAGGAATGCGTGCAGTCATTTTAATGACTCTTTTAAGTGAAATGCCCAAGGCTTAGTCTTCAGCAAGAGATCACTCAAATTTTTGTTTTTCATATATCCTATGTTACGCTCATGATATCTCCTACTCATATAAATATAGTATGACCCAAACTGTTCTCAGGTTTGATGGATTTACAGAGGCAGGAACTCTGAATCCAGAGGCTAAGGCTTAGTCTGAGGTTATAATGCTTCCCTTCTTGGTATAACTTTTGGCTTCTGAATTTATATTCAGTTCCTCTTCCTTCCAAAGCCCTGGTGACTGGCCGGTTTGAGTCAGGACACAGGCATAGTACACGGATGGTCTTAGCTTTAGATTGGTGTGTCAAACCAATTGGATTAAACTGATTGCCAGTTTCAATCAGGAGAAAATTTCTCCCTCAGACTTGATCAGAGAGCACAGTTTGTTGGTTTTGTCTAGTCTTGATTTGGAAAATGGAATTAAAGAGAGAACTACTCTCTTTTATAGTGTTCTTTTTCTTCCAATGACCTTCCTTGCTAATATAAAGAGAAAAGGTATTAGCAATGCCCTTGAGCTTTTTGCCTTTCCCCTTCCACCCCCACCCCCAAATTCGAGCTATAAACTCCCCTCTCCTCCTTTCCCCTTCCCTTCCCTTCCCTTCCCTTCCCTTCCCTTCCCTTCCCTTCCTTACCCTTCTCTTGCCATGCCTTCCCTTCCCTTCCCATCCTATCCCATCCCTTCCCATCCCTCCACTCCCCTCTCCTCCTTTCCCCTTGCCTACCCTCGCCTCCCCTTCCCTTCCCTTCCCATCTCATCCTTTCCCACCCCTCCACTCCCCTCCCCTCCTTTTCCCCTTCCCTCCCCTTCCCTTCCTTTTCCCTTCCCCTTCTCTTCCCTTCCTTTCCCCTTCCCTAACCTTTTTTTTTTCTTTGCTTTCTTTCTTGCTTTCTTCCTTTCTTTCTTTCCTTTCTTTCGCAGGCTTGGAGCACAGGGTTGCTGTGGTCTATCTTGTTACTTCCTTGCTTTAATCCCTTGCTTATTTGCTTGCTTTGCTTTCTTGCTTGCTTGCTTGCCTTTCTTGCTTGCTTGCTTGCCTTTCTTGCTTGCTTTCTTCCCTTTCTTGCTTGCTTTCTTCCCTTGCTTGCTTGCTTTCTTCCCTTGCTTGCTTGCTTTCTTCCCTTGCTTGCTTGATTGCTTTCTTGCTTGCCTTTCTTGCTTGCTGGCTTGCTTGCCTTTCTTGCTTGTCTGCTTGCTTGTTTGCTTGCCTTTCTTGCTTGCTTGACTGCTTGCTTGCCTTACTTGCTTGCATGCCTGCCTTGCTTGCTTCTTTCTTTTCTTTCTTTCCTACTTTCCTTCTTTATTTCTTTTTCTTTTCTTTCTTTTCTTTGTCTTTCTTTTCTTCCTTTTCTTTCTTTCTGTTCTTTCTTTTCTTTGTTTCTTACTTCTTCTTTCTTTCTGCCTTTCTTTCTGCCTTTTTTTCTGCCTTTCTTCCTGCCTTTCTGCCTTTCTTTCTGCCTTTCTGCCTTTCTGCCTTCCTTTCTGCTTTTCTTTCTGCCTTTCTTCCTTCCGTTTCTTCCTTCTGTCCTTCTTTCCTTCCTTCCTTCCTTCCTTCCCTTTTTTCTTTCATTTCTTCCTTCCTTCCTTCCTTCCTTCCCTTTTTTCTTTCATTTCTTCCTTCCTTTCTTCCTTCCTTTCTAATTCCTTTCTAATTCCTTTCTTTCCTTTCTTTCTTTCATTACTTTCTTTTCCTTTATTTCCTTCCTTTCTCCCTGTCTTGCTTTCCTTGCTTCCTTTCTTGCTTGCTTGCCTTTCTTGCTTGTTTAATTGCTTGCTTGCTTGCCTGCCTTGCCTGCTTGCTTGCATACCTGCCTTGCTTCCTTCTTTATTTTCTTTCTTTCCTTCTTTCCTTCCTTCTTTCTTTGTTGCTTTTCTTTCTTTCCTATCTTTCCTACCTTGCTTCCTTTCTAGCTTGCTTGCCTTTCTTGCTTCCTTGCTTGCCTTTCTTGCTTGCTTGCCTGCCTACATTGCTTGCCTGCCTGCCTTGCTTGCTTGCTTGCATACCTGCCTTTCTTGCTTCTTTTCTTTCTTCCCTCCTTTCTTTCCTTCCATCTTTCTTTGTTGCTTTTCTTTCTCTTTCTTTCTTTCTTTTCTTTCTTTCTTTTTTCTTTTTTTCTTTCTTTCTTTCTGCCTTTCTTTCTTTCTTTCTTTCTGCCTTTCTTCCTGTCTTCCTTTCTTCCTTTCCTCCTTTCCTCCTTTCCTCCTTTCTGTCTGCCTTTCTTTCTGCCTTTCTTTCTTTCCTTTCTTTCTGTATTTCTTTCTGCCTTTATTTCTGTCTTTATTTCTTCCCTTGCTTTATTGCCTTTCTTGCATTTCTTTCTACCCTTGCTTTCTAGCCTTGCTTTCTAACATTTCCCTTCCTTCCCTTCTTCCCTTGTTCCCTTCCATTGCCATAACTTCCTTCCTTCCCTTCCCTTCCTTTCTGTTCCCTTACCTTCCCTTCCTTACCCTTCTCTTTCCATGCCTTCCCTTCCCATCCTATCCCATGCCTTCCCCTTCCCTCCACTCCCCTCTCTCCTCCTTTCCCCTTCACTCCAGGTGGGAGGGGGAGCCTTCCCATCCTATCCCACCTTCCCCCACTCCCCTCCCTCCTTTTCCCTTGCCTCCCCTTCCCTTCCTTTCCCTTCCCTTCTCTTCCCTAACCATTTCTTTCTTGCTTTCTTCCTTTCTTTCTTTCCGTTCTTTCTTTCCTTACTTTCTTGCTTTCTCTCCTTGCTTTCTTGTTTACTTCCTTGCTTTTCTTGCTTGCTTATTTGCTTGCTTTGCTTTCTTGCTTGCTTGCTTGCCTTTCTTGCTTGCTTTCTTCCCTTTCTTGCTTGCTTTCTTCCCTTTCTTGCTTGCTTGCCTTTCTTTTTTTGCTTGCTTGCTTACTTCCCTTTCTTGCTTGATTGCTTCCTTGCTTGCCTTTCTTGCTTGCTGGCTTGCTTGCCTTTCTTGCTTGTCTGCTTGCTTGCTTGCTTGCCTTTCTTGCTTGCTTGACTGCTTGCTTGCCTTACTTGCTTGCATGCCTGCGTTGGTTGCTTCTTTATTTTCTTTCTTTCCTTCTTTCCTTCTTTATTTCTTTTTCTTTTCTTTCTTTTCTTTTTCTTTCTTTTCTTCCTTTTCTTTCTTTCTGCTCTTTCTTTTCTTTGTTTCTTACTTCTTCTTTCTTTCTGCCTTTTTTCTGCCTTTCTTCCTGCCTTTATTTCTTTCTGCCTTTCTACCTTCCTTTCTAATTTTATTTCTGCCTTTCTGCCTTTCTTTCTGCCTTTTTCTTCCTTTTCTTTCTTGCCTTTTTTTCTTGATTTTTTTCTTGCTTTTCTTTCTGCCTTTCTTTCTTGCCTTTTTTTGTTTCACTGCTTTCTCTCCTTGCTTTCTTGTTTACTTGCTTGCCTTTCTTGCTTGCTTATCTGCTTGCTTTGCTTTCTTGCTTGCCTTTCTTGCTTGCTTGCCTTTCTTTTTTTGCCTGCTTGCTTACTTCTCTTTCTTGCTTGATTGCTTCCTTGCTTGCCTTTCTTGCTTGCTGGCTTGCTTGCCTTCATTGCTTGCTTCCTTGCTTGCCTCTTTTGCTTGCCTTTCTTGCTTGCTTGCTTGCTTGCCTTTCTTGCTTGCTTGACTCTTTGCTTGCCTTACTTGCTTTCCTTGCTTACTTGCATGCCTGCCTTGCTTGCTTCTTTCTTTTCTTTCCTTCTTTCCTTATTTCTTTTTCATTTCTTTATTTTTTTCTTTTCTTTTTCTTTCTTTTCTTCCTTTTCTTTCTTTCTGTTCTTTCTTTTCTTTCTTATTGTTTCTTTCTGCCTTTCTGTCTGCCTTTCTTTCTTCCTTTCTTTCTGCCTATTCTTTCTTGCCTTTCTTTCTGCCTTCCTTCCCTTCCTTCCCTGTGTCCTTCTTTCCTTCCTTACTTCCCTTTTTTCTTTCATTTCTTCCTTCCTTTCTTTTTTCCTTTCTAATTCCTTTCTTCCTTTCCTTCTTTCCTTCATTACTTTCTTTTCCTTCATTTCCTTCCTTTTTTCCTGTCTTGCTTTCCTTGCTTCCTTTCTTGCTTGCTTGCCTTTCTTGCTTGTTTAATTGCTTGCTTGATTGCTTGCATACCTGCCTTCTTTTCTTTCTTTCCTTCTTTTCATTCTTTCCTTCTTTCTTTCCTTCCATCTTTCTTTGTTGTTTTTTTCTTTCTTTCCTTCCTTCCTTCCTTCTCTTTCTTTTTCTTTTTTTTTCTGTCCTTCCTTCTTTTTTTTCCTTCCTTCTCCTTTCCTTTTCCTTCCTTCCTTTTTTCCTTCCTTCCTTTCTTTTTTTTCTTCCCTTTATTTCCTTTCTTTCTTTGCTGCCTTTTTTCTTGCCTTCCTGTCTTGCCTTCCTTCCTTTCTTCTTGCCTTCCTTTCTGTCTTGCCTTCCTTCCTTTCTTCCTTCCTCCGTTCCTTCCTCCTTTCCACCCTTCCTGCCTCTCTTTCTCCATTTCTCTCTCCCTCCCTCCCTTCCTCCCTCCCTCCATTCCTGCCTCACTCCTCCCTACCTCCCTCTCTCTTTCCTCCCTCCCTCCCCACTCTCCATCCTCTTTCCCTTCCCTCCCTCTCTCCCTCCGGTCCCCCTCCCTTTCCCTTCCCTCCCTCCCTCCCTCCCTCGGTGCCCCCTTCCCTTCCCTCCCTCTCTCTCTCCCTCTCTCTCTCCCTCCCTCCCTCCCTCCCTCCCTCCTTCCCTTTCCCTTTTCCTATTTTTCCTTCCCTTCCCTTCCCTTCCCTTCCCTTCCCTTCCCTTCCCTTCCCTTCCCTTCCCTTCCCTTCCCTTCCCTTCCCTTCCCTTCCCTTCCCTTTCTTCCTACCTGTTGTGCACCCGCGCCTCACCAAACCGCTCCAGGCACTTTCCGCACCCTCAGCTCCGCGCTGCAGCCTCCCCTCTCTCCGTCTCTGGCTGCTGCCGACGCTGCCATCGCCGCTGCATCCAGAGCACAGCTCCCAGAGCCGCCCCTGCTCCTCACACGAGCGCTCCCCATCCCGCTCACTGCCTGCTAGCGCTGCTGGCTCCAACCGCCGCACCAACCGCTCCTGCTCCGCTCCGCTCGGGCGGGGCCTCCCTCCTGGCTCCGCGCCCTGCTCGCGCCTGCTCGCCCCAGCGGAGCTGCCGCCTCCTGCCCAAGGCGTGCCGGGGGCTCGAGCCTCCCCCGTTGCCTCTCTCCGCTCACAGCTGAGGCTCCTGGAGCCTGGGTCTCTAGACCGAGAGATTAAATAGAGTACTTAATACAGTTCACTCAGGGTGAAGGAGATAGATAGATAGAGAGAGAGAGATAGATATAGATATAGATATATAGATATAGATACAGATATAGATATAGATATAGATATAGGTATAGATAGATATAGATATAGATATAGATATAGATATAGATAGATATAAATGATGGCTTTTCTAAAGGAAGCTACGCACTAACTTCAGGAAGAAGAGCACCCCTTTTTTCCCTTCCCCGTAGTGCCTGGCAGCATATGTGCCTCTCTCAAATTTGGAGCTAAATTCCATTTCTGAGTTACCTGAACAGGCCTGAAAAAATACAGGAGCACTTTGAAATGAGACTGCCGAAATCCTGATGGAAGGATGCCGCTACAGTTAATCTCCAGCATGACTGGGTACTGTGTACTGTGGCTCCTTAAAGCTTTGAAAACCTGGCTCTCACTGTGTGTTATGTCTGTTGGCAGCACCCAGAAAACAAAAGGGGATAAATTCTAGTAACTATACTTGGGGAGAGATTGGGGTGTTCTCCTTTTTTTTCTTTTTTTTTTTTTTTTTTGGTGCAGGTTTGCCACAGTTTTTATTACCTTTCTGGGTTGTTGCTGCCTGTCTTTGCAGCACAATTAGGTAGTGATCTTCAGCAGCAGTTGCATTGAACAAAGGATTAACAGCTGAACTCTGAGGTCTGTTTTCATGTATGTCATAAAGCGAGGGAAATCCCGATTCTCTGTGGGCAGAGGTGGTCACAGTGTGATCCTGAGCAGTTGGCAGTGTCAGTGTATCTGGTCTGTGGTGGTCTAAGCAGCAAAAGGAGTCAAAATCATCAAACTCTGTCTGGGCTCAGATGCTAAGTTAAAGACTTGAGAGAATTATGTTGGAAGCTTTTGCTAAATAACCAGTGAAAAAATACCATTAACAGCAGGTGGACATTTCATAAGCAGCCACCATCATAACAATTAACTGAACTCATATATCAGATTTACACTTGAAGCTAAATTAATTAATTAATTTATAGTTACAGATACTGATAAACAGAAACAGAGCTTGATCAAATTACTAGCAGTACAGCTCTGGCGACATACTGACCGTCATTTTCACATCAGTGGTATCCTTATACACAAGTATGCAGAGGACAAATCCATTCAGTCAGAATAAATCCAGTGTGTTTTATTAGAACTTTTTTTTTGTTTCCATACTGGAACCCTTATCACATATTTCATTGATAAGTCTGATAACTTCTCTCTGGGGGGGGAAAAAAAACAAAAAAAAAGAGAATTAATTTGCTGTGTTTTCGAGTTTTAAGAATGCTGATTTCTGTGTATTTATTTACAAAAATGCAGGCAATGCAATGCCCCTTAAACAACCTTGCATAACGTCACCTAACCTCTAAGTATTTTCCCCAGATAAACTCCTATCTTTAAATTAATTCTTTTACATACTCACCGAAAGACCTGGTTCACCTTTTCTTCCTCAGATTAACCAAAAATGTGTAGAGTAAGATGATTCACAAAAGCCAAATTTGTCTAACTTCTACCATGTAAAATTAAGGAAAAAGTGTTTTACCTTTGGTCCTGGAGGTCCTGTGTCTCCAGTCTCTCCTCTGGCACCTTTGCTCCCCGGATCACCTGTGTCTCCATAGGCTCGCTAATTGAAAACAACTGTATTAAACACAGTCAGTAACTCTGGTTTTGTTGATAGTCAGAATTGGCTTTCTGGTTCTATGAAGTTTTAACGTAAGTGTTCTGATTATTTGTGTGTGTGTGTGTGTGTGTGTGGCCGGTTTATCCTGTATGCATTATGAAGAGAACACCTGAAAGCAAGCTCTCAGAGAAAGCAAGATGGGCAGTAAAAATACCTTTAAAAATTGTTATGAAAAATTACCTTAATTGAGGACTGAGTGATAAAGGCATCTTTACACAAGTCTCTAGAATATATAATTTACTCTTCTTTGATTTTCTTGAACTCTAAATGATCTTTATACTGGACCTATATTAATTCAGCCCTATGAGGAAACATAACTGCCTCAGACCAGCCAAGGTACTGGAAATCACACCAGCTTTGTGGGTACAGAACCCACATGAAAAACTGGGAACTTGCAAGACCAGTGGAAAGGGCACGCGTGGACTGTTACAGCCATTGGAAAATACGTAGTTTTACATTTATAAGCAGTTCTGCACTTTTTCCCTCAAGGGACCAAACCTTTTGATTTCCAAAAAGAGAAAGGGTTCAATTGTTATGGTATTCCAAGAGACAGTTTTCACATAATGCACTTATGAAACACACTTATCAAAAGATTCAGGTGGTAAATCAGACATTTCTTCAAGAAGATTGTGCAGGAGAGTTTTTTACTTATCTCTGGAAGTTACTGATCACCTTATATTTCACTTGAAACTTTAAAGTTCAGAAAGTTATTGAGATTACTGTCCATTTTGATATTATTCCTCATTAATACCTAGCTGATGGAATCACATCTATAACTCCCTGTTACAGTGTTTGCCATCATGATTGCTCTCAATTTTAAGGAACTCTTTTGACACTCTCAGTCTGATTCTGATCATACTGAAACTGGTCTAAACCTGAGAGTTGTACATAGCTTCTCCAGAGCATTGAGATAACCATTCTCCACTAAGCAAGCTCTTGGAAGACGGCTCCTGTACTATTTCACAAAACTGTAAAATCCAGCAAAGGATATCACTTTCCATTACCTGTCTATGAATTGAATCGAACCTCATCAAAGTTAAAGTCAGCATAAGGGAGGACAAATACGATCTACTGACTGCAGTGGTACTGCTACCATCTTACACGTAAATATACTAAAACCTGATCTCTTTGGTATTTGGCACTTAGATGAAATTCCTACTGGATAAAACCATTCCTTTTCATGTATGACGAGTCTGCTATATTAATAGAAAACAGAAGAATTTTTGAGTATTTGGAGAGATTTACATTGGGTCACAAAGACTAGCCAAGATATGAGGTGAATAAGGAGAACAGTGAAAATATTGCCACTATTCTTACAGGATGTACCCTGTGGCATCTGAGAGAAAACAGAATTAGAAGGCACATATTCGAATCTGTGTGAATGAGCTTGATATTTGCTGTCGCATCAAAGCCCCAAGCTACAGTAGCTTGAATACTACAGAAGTCCGAGAAAGTGCTAGATAGTGTAAACTTACTGTAGAGCATAGTACCACGAACATTGCTGGCGCAGGCAGTAAACGGGTGGGGCTCTCAAGGGGTGCTGCCTATCTTGAGTGACTACAGAGAGGACTGAACTCTTGGTTGGGTATCTTCTTAAAGCTGGGGAGCCTGATCATATCTGCTTGCCCATGAAGGCTGCCATGGGTTTGTTCTTCCTCAGCCTTTCCAGACAGAGCTTTCACAGTACAGTCAATATTTCAGCTATGTTGTAATTGCTGCAGAGGAGCTGCCCAGCTGGCCCCGGCAGCTGCTGGGAATTGAAGATGGTGTGCTGCTTCATGCATTTACATCAATGCTCACTCCACCTGGGCATACTGTTCCCACTTTTGTATGCACATAGTTGTTCTGCACATCCACACCGAGCATGAGCCTTGGTTTCCTTTGGCTAGGCTGCTGCCATCTGCACATCTGAAAATCACTAACAAAGAGACAAAGTATTTAAATTCTCTTTGTGCAAAATTTGCTAGATGGGAATAGGGGTGTGTGTGTGGGAAACTCTTAACAACTGTTATGTCAACCAGGAAGTTGTTCAGTAAGGAAAATCCAAGCTTGGGCTTCAATCATTATAAAAAGAAATCAGTCAAATAAAATAAAGCCCTTGAAAGACGTTAGTAAAGAAAAAAATCTTCTTTTGTCAAAGCCTGACAAATAAAAGAGCATCTTGTAATGCTTGAAAAATACCTAAGATAACTGAATACCTCATTTGACTAGTATTATTCTCCTGCTAACAGGTATGATCTCATTTTAAATCCTACTTCAGAGCCTGGTCCTTAATGACAAGTAGGATTTTTATAGACTCGAAACCTGGCAGTAAGTAGCGGGCACTTACCTTGCAATGTCTTTGCCTTCTATTTATCTTCAAAGACCTGTCACACCAAATAACCAATAAAGGAAGAAAAAATAGCCTTTTATTTCTCTACCGCAAACATAGGAAGGCCAATTCCTATTGATCCCTTTTCTCCAGGAAAGCCTTGGTTTCCTTTGTCTCCCTAAACAGAAAATGGAAAGTAACTTTAACTGAAAACTAATGTAAAACCTATGCTGTATCTTTGCTACCTTTGTAACATTGTGCATCATTGAGAAAGCCAGATATTACACAATGAAGCACATAATTTTCAAGACAGAAATCGTCTGAAGCTGGATAAATATGCAGTTGGCTATGATTCCGAGCACACATGAAGCCTTTATAAAAAGTATAATGAAGAATTATTCCTGATTCATTGAATGAAATAGTCATTGCACTGAAAGACGAAAGACAAAAGTAACCTTACTAAGGCTCAGACAGTTATTCATCCGGTGCACGAGCTGTAAAATGTGGTCTTGAAAAGCACGTTCATGCCAGCAGTGTGTGCATACAACATATTATAAAGCACAGCAGCTACAAAATATGTACAAAAAAATCCTTCACAGCATCTGGCTTCCAGAAATTGTCCTGCTTTATTTACTAGGGTAACACAGTTTGGGTTCTGGTTTTGGTTTTTTCCAGATCAACTGCTGTCTACATTTTTAACAGTGCTAGAGGTGATTGTATTTCCTGTTACATAAATTCTTCACCATAACTGACAATACATAAATGATTCACATAACAGCAGTGCCTGGTACAGATACAAAAACAGGTTCCACAGGATCTCAAGGAGACCAGGAGCAGTTCTCATCTGTAACTATCCCAGTTCAGGAGATGCAAGTTCAAGATTAGTTAGCTGTATTTTTCAGTCAAGACCTCTTAGACTGTCTTACGAAAACATCTTCTACTGATGCTTGTATAGCTGCTCACAAATTGGCTTAAACGAGAGATAAGGCTCATAATGGGCAGAGAAATACAAAACTGCTTCCACATTTATCAAGACGCCAGCTTCCAGCAAAACACACTAGAACAGCTTTCACAGTTCAATCCAGGGAAGAGATAAAGCTAAAGAAGCACCCAGTGATTCTGTGGATACAGTCAAAGCCAGGCAAAGCCCTTGTGCTTTGGAGGTGGGCTAATCTATTTTGGCTCTAAACCTTATTTCGGAGGTGCTGGATATGTAGCCACTCCAATGGCTTCTTTGCCTGAAATGTTTTAGCCTTCATGCTACGGTGGAATAAATCTTTTAAGATCAGTTGTTCTCCTGACCTCTGGCTACTGCAGGATTTGACTTGGTTTTGAATTCATGTGGGCTTCAGTGGCTTGTAGCTACCATGGTATTTCAGCATTGAAAATGAGAATAACTAGTTGGTCAGCTGTCCGTATTGCTCAACATGCCTCACTGTATTTTAAAGACTAAGGCAACCTGTAGTGCTTTATATACAGATTTCTGGTGTTCTCACGATGTTTTCAGATCCTAGGGTTGTGACTTGTAACCATTGAGGTCTCAGTACCTTATTCTCTTGCCCCCCCTTTTCTTGCTAGAGAGGAAAAGCAACCAAGGTATCTTTTAGCACCTGCCCCACTAAGGTGCTGGGTCTGATACGGCTCTGTCAAATTCCTTTCTCCAATGCCCTCTGCAGTGTGACATTGCTACGGCTGCTGCTTTTCAAATAAGCTGATAAGGAAGGAAGGAGGCTTGCCCCCTGCAAGCAAGGTTTTTCACGCTCTCCAAGTAACTTTTGTTCCTCTTGCCCTTCAATCACTAAGCCTCCTGGTTCACGTTCATTGCTTCTCCCTTCTAGTGTCATTTTTCATTCACAGCCCCCATAACTCTTTGGGGTCATTAATATCTCAGTCTCCACTGTTCTTCCACATCAAGATCCAATTTCACATAAGTGCAGATGGGGACAAGGAGCAAGAGGGAGAGGGTGAGGTGGTAGTAGCCCGGTGGGGACAGCAGCTAGGTGGAACAGAACACTTGCTGGGAAATGTTGCTCTAGGAGACACATCAGATGACAGCATTTTGCCTTATTCGCTTTTGCAGTAGCAGGGCAACATGTTTGGACCTTCTGAAGGGTAATGTCCTTGCAGTCTCCTGTGCTGATGCAAGAGAGCATCTTACAGGCCTGTTCAGTGATAGAAAGGCTTCCATAAAGCACCCCCCTCGTCATCACTACCCCCAGGGGCTGTACAGAAGACTTTTGCTGTGGTTTGAGAGAGTTCCCTATCTGAGAGAGCAAGCAAGGGAGATCAGTGTCAGTGTAAACACCATGTTTTATAAAAACAGAGAAAGGCAGCTCAGGAGAGGGGTTTCAGTGGGGCACAGCTACAGGTTGTGCTGTGAGACAAAATGGGACTTCTGGATTCCTGCACAGCCCCTTGTGTTTAATGATGTGGATGAGCTCTGGCTGCAGCCTGGCCCTCCGTGAGGTATTGAGGCTGACTTCCCTTTCCCTACCTATTGTCAGGACTCTTTCAAGAGCCTAATACCCCTGTATCTGTCAAAATAGGATTGAAATTGGGAAAATAAGCCCAAATCCCCTCTTATAAGAGGGACAAGGACGACAGAAATTACAATTCACTTCAACTGACGTGGTAAGAATATTTTTCTTACAGCATCACAGTCTTTACCATGATAGAGTTTGGGTTTTGTTTTTAACTGGATTGCATATTTTGATATCAGCCTGCAGGTAAAAGGTATCTGAAAATCCTAAGTCAGTATCTTGAACAGCTGTATTTCCCACACGCTATAAGAGCATCCTTACAAAACCCATCTAAAGAGTGGAAAGCATTTAGTTTTCTCCCTTGGGGCTCTGTCCCTGTGCATCTGCAAGGCAAGCCATCAAAAGAGTAGCAGAGCCAGCCAATGATGTTTTAAGCCAATTGACTTGTGATCCGTTTCACTATTGGTATATCTATCCCAGTGAGCCCTGTTTGTCCATTGCATGTCTGGGTAAGAAAGAGTATTAACATGGATGTGGCTTCCACTAGCCACTGCAGGCTGATCGGCTGCTTCTAGCCAACAAGTGTCCTAGGAAAGTTCCTCCTTTGCTCTCTCCAATTGAGGCATGAATTTGAATATAGTTCATCTCAACTGCTGATTCTCAAGAAATGAGTTGGACTTTGGTTATCTGAGATCTTTCCAGAAAGAATAGACCTTATTTTTTTAGAAACGGACTAAAAACCTAGGGGAGCTCAGGGATCCTTTTGTAAGTAGTCTCTTCTACTGGAAGTTAGCTGCAAAATTAAAACCGTTTGACTCTGACATACATGCAAACACAGAGCCAGGCCTGGAAAACTGATGGCAAAGGCGGAGCATCCTCTTTGCTCGCCTTTTCAGCCGTTCCCCAAAAGGTGGCAGCCTCTGCTAGCAGGAGTGGGTCTCTGGCTGCATGATGGATGCTTTTCCTTCAGGTTCATTCAGTTCTACGTTCTGCATTGGTTGGGGTGGGTTTTTTCCCCTTCCCTCCTCCCCCATTACCTTTATCTTTGCACCGAGACCAGCAGCCTGTACATTTGACAAATATTTGTCTAGCACTGTAAATGCACACAGACTTTAAAATGACCTTTGAGTTAAACCAGAGCAGATTCCCACAGAAAAAGGAATTAGGGGAAAAAAAAAACCCTAACTAAAACTAAGCTGTCTAAACAGAAATTATTAGAATGCATGCTATGAAGGCTTCATCTCTGCATCTGTGGCTGGGCTTCCACAGCTTTTTAACTACAGCTACACCTCTTCCCTAAACACAGTGCCAAAGGCCTGGCCCTGTGCTCGAGTTATAAGGAAAGCTTCCTGACTTCTTTGGTGTTTGTTCAGTTTGGGCTGAGATCTGAAGGAACTGAAGCTGCCCCTGTGTCATAATTCAGGCCCTGTGTGGCTGGCACTCTTTGTTTACTGATGGTTTTCTGGTGGAGCTCTATTTTATTGCCCTGCACGGGCTCTACAGGTCTGCAGGGACAGTTTTCCTGGCTTGCTGCAGGGTCTGCTAGCAGCAACAAGCCTGCGGGTTCTCCTGCAATATCTGGCCAGTAGCCTTCAAGAGATGAGGGGGAATAGAGTTCATCCAGTATCTGAAGGGGGCCTATAGCGATGCTGGGGAGGGACTCTTCATTAGGGGCTGTAGTGACAGGACAAAGGGTAACGGGTTAAAACTTAAACAGGGCAAGTTCAGGTTGGATATAAGGAAGAAATTCTTTACTGTAAGGGTGGTGAGGCACTGGAATGGGTTGCCCAGGGAGGTTGTGAATGCTCCATCTCTGGCAGTGCTCGAGGACAGGTTGGATGAAGCCTTGGGTGAGATGGTTTAGTGTGAGGTGTCCCTGCCCGTAGCAGGCGGGTTGGAACTAGATGATCTTAAGGTCCTTTCCAACCCTAACTGTTCTATGACTCTATAATTCTATGATTCTAATCTAACATTTCAAAGTGCCAGAGTGAAGCATCTCCCTTTGATTATATCAAAATTAAACGTTTGTTCTCTTGTGGGGTTTTCTTCTCCTTTATTTTTAGTTGAAAAAAGCTTTTGAAGCTTGATGAAGCTTCATAAAAGTTTAGGTAGAGTTCAGGTTGGTTTTTTGGTTACTGTCTTTCAATAAATAATCACCATACTACAATACAGTAAATGGCATTCATTCAGTGGTATGTAAGTTACCTGAATTTTGCATATGTTGGATACTTAGGCAAAATATACCGAAACTTGGTGATCATTAAATAGAAATACATAGTTCTAGATATTTACCTTTTAGATATTAGTGAGATTTCAAAAAAGTCATAATTCTCATATGTATAGACAAAAACTTTGCCACAAGCTTTGACAGTCTATCTTGTGAAAACTACTGTTGATTTCTATCCTTATAAGCTATTTATGTACTAAATAGCTTATATTAGGAAGTAGCTGCTACAAGCAGGTCTTAATCCTTGTTCCCCTATAGAGAAAGTATTTTTCGTTCTCAAAGGCTTAATGGCACACAGTGTCACACACTTGTAGGATTTTGACACTCAGTTTAAACTGAATTTTGTTTCCACAGACTGTGTCTGTATGACTTACCAAGGTACTGAAATTGCTGCAGCTTTCAGGAAGGGAAGGAAAGTCAAGCATACATCCTGAAAAACAGTAATGTCCTGTCACTCACTGCATTTCTGTAACAGGTTGGTAATAGTTTCTCCATTCAGATAGTAGTTTATTCAAAATGGCAGTGGAGACATCTGTTAATCTCTGCTAAGGAAATCACAGAAAAACTTATAAAGGCGTATCTATTTTTCACTTAAAGTGTAGAAATAGACACAGTTTCTCCTCATTGCCTTTGAAAAATAATAGATGGATACATCTATAATGAAATCCAGGCATGCACTGAATTTATTTTCTTCCCATTATGTCTTTCTGGAATTATAAATCACTTTAGTGGATGGAGATAAAAATTGCCCAGGTGTTACATGCTGGCTCCTTACAGAATTAACTTTTTGTATTAGAATAAAGAATTCACTTCTTTTGTATTCAACCGTTTTACTAATGACATTAATTGGATTAGATTTTGTTGAGCAAAAATTGCAAACATAAAACTCACATTTAACATATTTTCCACCTCAAAAGAATCTCTTGGAAAAAGAACAGATGCAAACAGGAAAATGCATCATTTAACTGGTTCATCAGCCTGGCTGTTCTGTTCAGCTTCCAGCTGTAATCTCGTGAAGTGTAGCTGTGAATGCAGTTTCACCCAGTTAATATTCCTTCCTAGTCTGGTTGGTAGAAAAGTACAGTCAGTGCCCATATTTTTCTGCTTGGCTTCTCCTGCACTTGCACCAATATGAATCCATTATTGACAAAAATATTTGTGTGTCTGAGAGATCCCAGAAGAGCACGAAAGCTTCTGCAATGCACCACAGCAACCTTGGGACCAAGCACTCCAGTTCCCCTTGTCCCCGGGAGCCCAGGATAGCCTCTTATTCCATGGTCTCCCTGAAAATAGTCACAGAAATATGAGTGATTTATCACCTATTATCTCTTACATCTTTTGTCCACTTATGAAGCAGTCAGTCAAAGTACTAAGCTGAAAACAACCATTATTATATACAAACAGTTGCTTTTTAGGTAGACATACAAAAACAAACAAACAAACAAACAAAAAGCCCCAAATGCAGGCACACACTTTACTGAAGCTCTAGGTGAAGAACATTGTTCCCCAAGCCAAGGTCCATGTGATCAAAGTCACCAACAGAGTTAGGACTAACTTGCAATCTTATCTGCTACAGAAGGAAAAAAAAAAAAGGAAACTCATTTAGAAACACCATTTTTTCAATACGTTCTGCTGGGGCTTACCACGATGGACAGGGAGATTCCAAGCGGGACACAACAGCAAGGATCACGGCCTTTATGGATACTGCGCTTGTCCTAAAACTAGAGACATTTAATTTCCAGAACTGCCAAACTAATGTGTTTATGAAAACTAAATGAATTTAAGTAACGTTGATCTAGAACAAAAAGAACATCCCTTTGTTTATTTTTTCATAAAGCCTTAATGTGTATATGTTTGGCTTGCCTTCTTGAGGAAATGAAGCTTCAATGATACTCCGCCTGTGTTTCTGCTTGTCTGTGTTGGTCTTCTTTTTCTCCCAGTGTAATTTGAACTCATCATTTGATTTCAGCCAAATTCATCAGAAATTTAGAGGCCTTGAGCATGTTAATGTTTGACAGTTTTGGTGATAAATGGAGGCTGGGTAAAGGAGAGAGATTCAGTTGATGCTTTTAGTGGGGAAAAACAAAACCAGAGAGGACTCACCCCTTAACCAGCAGGCAGACAGAAGGCAGCAGCTGACTGGCCAGGAGGAATGAGGGTAACACTGAGCCTGGCGCTGCATGCTGCAGACAAGTCCAATGAAGGACATAGGGGTCAGGGGACATTCCTGGTAGGGGGAAGGCACAGGGACATAAGAGGCAGTTTTGTTTTCCTCAGCCCGAGATTGTACAAATGAGGGACTAGGCACGCATTCGACACATAATCATTAGAAAACTTAGTTTGAAAAGAAAAATTTATAATGAGCAAGTTATAGGTGCAGAAACTTCTGAATCGGGTTTAGCAAGTGTCCCTAAAACTACACCTGTGCAGGCAAGTGCAAAAGAAAGAAGGGTTCTGATAAGCTATTGATCCTTTAATAACTGTATTAGCAAAGGAACCAAGAAGAAATTGTATTTCTTGACAAAATAAGAAATTTCATTATAAAAACTCTTCATTGTACTTATTTTTGCACTCAGAAAAGCTGAGCCTGCAGAGGGAGCATTCTAACTAGGAGAGAGGTGCAACTATGAATCACACACATCACACACTAGAGTTGTGGGAGGCGAAAAGAAACCACATATCAAATTGATTAAAAAGGAAGGAAACAAATTACAGAATCTTTCACTGACTTCCTTTACTTTCCAGGAGGAATGCGTGCAGTCATTTTAATGACTCTTTTAAGTGAAATGCCCAAGGCTTAGTCTTCAGCAAGGGATCACTCAAATTTTTGTTTTTCATATATCCTATGTTACGCTCATGATATCTCCTACTCATATAAATACAGTATGACCCGAACTATTCTCAGGTTTGATGGATTTGCAGAGGTGGGAACTCTGAATCCAGAGGCTAAGGCTTAGTCTGAGGTTATAATGCTTCCCTTCTTGGTATAACTTTTGGCTTCTGAATTTATATTCAGTTCCTCTTTCTTCCAAAGCCCTAGTGACTGGCCGGTTTGAGTCAGGACACAGGCATAGTACACGGATGGTCTTAGCTTTAGATTGGTGTGTCAAACCAATTGGATTAAACTGATTGCCAGTTTCAATCGGGAGAAAATTTCTCCCTCAGACTTGATCAGAGAGCAGAGTTTGTTGGTTTTGTCTAGTCTGATTTGGAAAATGGAATTAAAGAGAGAACTACTCTCTTTTATAGTGTTCTTTTTCTTCCAATGACCTTCCTTGATAATATAAAGAGAAAAGGTATTAGCAATGCCCTTGAGCTTTTTTCCTTTCCCCTTCCACCCCCACCCCCAAATTCCAGCTATAAACACTTCAAGAGTCAATCTTAACTACTTAAACATTGTAGCAGTACTTAACCATTGTAGCAATTAAGTCTGGGAGTCTCTCTGCAGTGGGATGAATGGTAGATATCCCTGCCCGGCTTCTCATTAAAACATGCTTGGTTTCTCAGTTTGCTTGCTTTCTTGCTTTCCTTTCTTTCTTGCATTCTTGCTTTCTTGCTTTATTGCTTTCCTTGCTTTCTTTCTTGCTTTCTTTCCTTGCTTCCTTGCTCGCTTGCCTTTCTTGCTTGCTTTCTTGCTTGCCTTGCTTGCTTGCTTGCCT
>NW_026901710.1:0-536 GCF_033783945.1 Neopsephotus bourkii
AGCACAGTGTACTGAGAGCACCGGGAACTGAGAGCACCGGGTACTGGGAGCACCGCATACTGAGAGGACTGGGTATTGAGAGCACCGCGTACCGAGAGCACAGGGTACTGAGAGCACTGGGTACTGAGAGTTCCGGGTAGTGAGAGCACCGCATACTGAGAGCACCGGGTACTGACAACACTGGGTACTGAGAGTACCGCGTCCTGACAGCATTGGTTACTGAGGGCACTGCGTACTGAGAGTACCGGCTACTGAGAGCACCGGGTACTGAGAGCAATGTGTACGGAGAGTACCGCGTACGGATAGCACCAGGTACTGACAGCAGCCGGTAAGGAGGGCAAGGCGTACTGAGAGCACTGGGTACTGAGAGCACCGGGTACTGAGAGCGCTGGGTACGAAGAGCATTGGGTACTAAGAGCACCGTGTACTGAGAGCACCCGGTACTGAGATGATTCGGAGAAAACTCCAGGAACAAACTTGCCAACAAAGTTTTCAAGCTGACAAGCAGGTATTCTTTATTGCGGCGCCGGGAGACA
>NW_026901711.1:0-533 GCF_033783945.1 Neopsephotus bourkii
CTCTAACACTGTTTCTTCTAAAGGAGAAGTTCTTCAGTTATTAAATTAATAGATGTGTATTGTACAGTTATTTAAATCATTTGTATGATACTGGTGTCCAAGAGTGTATCAAATGAAAAAACAGATAAACTTAGAAATGCAAATTAAATATGACTAACTCAAAGCTAACTATATTTTTGACTGTCAGTTTGCCTCATTGTGAAAAACAAACAACACCAGGCAGAATGATTCAAAATGAAACAGAAACTATGATCCTGCACAAGGATCATAAAGGATAGGATGACTTAAGACTGCTCATGAATTGATAGATAAGTGATCATAAAAGGAAAAAAAAAAAAACCCACAAACCAGTAGAAATAGCCTTTCTTTAAAATAAGAAATGAGTAACAAAGATTAGTCTTAGAGAAACATTAATGTCAAAGATAGTTTTAAAAATCAGAACAGCAGACAACAGGAAAAGCAATGACATCTAAAGCCAAGAAAGCCAGGCTTGATAACTAAGATATATGAATGAGACAACACCAAGCATATGT
>NW_026901712.1:0-53543 GCF_033783945.1 Neopsephotus bourkii
TCCCGGTTCCGGTTCCGGTTGGCAGGTGCGGGGCCCCCGCGGGAGGGCGCTCCCGGAGCGCGCTCTCCTCCGCTGCCGCTTCAGCCTCGCTGCCTTCAGCTCCGCGGAGCGGCGGCGGCGGCCGGGCGGGGACCGGGGCAGCGCGGAGCTGGGGCTGCGCCTGCAGCAGAGCCTCGAGGCCGCCGTCCTCACGCAGCTCTTCCCCCGCTCCCAGATCGACGTCTACGTGCAGGTAACGGGGGGATGGGGTGGGGGGGACATGGGGGGGGGGGCATGGGGGGAGATGGGGGGACATGGGGGCATGGGGGGAGATGGGGGGGGATGGGGGGGGAGATGGGGGCACATGGGGAGGGATGTGGGGGAGCATGGGGGCAGATGGGGGGATGTAGGGGGGGATGGGGGGACATGGGGTGGACATGGGGGCACATGGGGAGGGATGTAGGGAGATGTGGGGGGACATGGGGTGGACATGGACAGATGTGGGGATGTGGGGTGGACATGGGGGAGATGGGGATGGATGGGGGCATGGGAGATGGGGGGGGGGGATGCAGGGGGCATGGGATGGACATGGGGGCACATGGGGAGGGATGTGGGGAGATGTGGGCATGGGGGGAGATGGGGGCATGGGGTGGACATGGGGGGATGTGGGGTGGACATGGAGGAACATGGGGAGGGATGTGGGGAGATGTGGGGTGGACATGGGGAAGGATGTGGGGGGTCATGGGGGGAGATGGGGGGCATGGGGTGGACATGGGGAGGGATGTGGGGAGATGTGGGGGGACATGGGGTGGACATGGGGAGATGTGGGGTTGACATGGGGGGGACATGGGAGGGACATAGAGAGGGATGCAGGGGGTTAACGGTGCTCAGACACTGGGGAGGACATGAGGGGCCACTGGGGCCATGGGGAGGGACATTGGGGAAGGACATGGGGATACTGGGGGGACATCGGGGGTGACAGTGCAGGGATGTGGCAGGGGGTGTTTGGAGCATTGGGGGGGCATTGGGACGTAGGGGAGGGAAATGGGGGGATGTTGGGGTCATGGGGGCACTGGGGGGGAGCACTGGGGGATGGTGCTGGGACGCGGTGAGGCTGACGGCACGGTGCTGGTGCCACACTGCGAGCTGCACTGTGCTGTGTGCCTGTGGCCCTGGACCCATGGCCCTGTAGCCCTGTTCTGTGTGCCTGTGGCCCTGTATCCCTGTATCTGTGTCCCTGTATCCCTGCTCTGTGTCCCTGTATCCCTGTCCCTGTATCCTTGTATCCCTGTTCCGTGTCCCTGTATCCCTGTTCTGTGTCCCTGTATCCCTGTATCCCTGTATGCATGCCCCTGTATCTGTGTCCCTGTATCCCTGTTCTGTGTCCCTGTATCCCTGTATCCCTGTGTCCCTGTATCCCTGTTCTGTGTCCCTGTATCCCTGCTCTGTGTCCCTGTATCCCTGCTCTGTGTCCCTGTATCCCTGTTCTGTGTCCCTGTATCCCTGTATCCCTGTATGCATGCCCCTGTATCTGTGTCCCTGTATCCCTGTTCTGTGTCCCTGTATCCCTGTATCCCTGTGTCCCTGTATCCCTGTTCTGTGTCCCTGTATCCCTGCTCTGTGTCCCTGTATCCCTGCTCTGTGTCCCTGTAGCCCTGCTCTGTGTGCCTGTGTCCCTGTATTCCTGTATCCCTGTATCTGTGTCCCTGTATCCCTGTTCTGTGTCCCTGTATCCCTGTCTCCATATCCCTGTATCCCTGTCCCATGTCCCCACGCTGACCTCCTGCAGGTGCTGCAGGCGGATGGAGGTCACTGCTGTGCCGGCACCACAGCGTGTCCCTGTATCCCCATATCCCTATACCCTTATATCCCTGTATCCCCATATCCCCATATCCCCATGCTGATATCCCTGTTCCCCCTCAGGTGCTGCAGGCTGACGGAGGTCACTGCTGTGCCGGCACCACAGCGTGTCCCTGTATCCCCATATCCCTGTATCCCCATATCCCTATATCCCTGTATCCCCATATCCCCATGCTGATATCCCTGTATCCCTGTATCCCCCCAGGTGCTGCAGGCGGACGGGGGTCACTGCTGCGCCGGCACCACAGCGTGTCCCTGTATCCCCATATCCCTATATCCCTATATCCCCATATCCCCATCAGCATGGTGATGTCTGTATCCTCTCAGGTGCTGCAGGCGGACGGAGGTCACTGCTGCGCCGGCACCACAGCGTGTCCCTGTATCCCCATATCCCCATATCCCTGTATCCCCATGCTGATATCCCTATATCCCTGCAGGTGCTGCAGGCGGACGGGGGTCACTGCTGCGCCGGCACCACAGCCTGTCCCTATATCCCCATATCCCCATGCTGATATCCCTATATCCCTATATCCCCTATATCCCCCCCCAGGTGCTGCAGGCAGATGGAGGTCACTGCTGCGCCGGCACCACAGCCTGTCCCTGTATCCCTATATCCCTGTATCCCCATGCTGATATCCCTGTATCCCTATATCCCCGCAGGTGCTGCAGGCGGACGGGGGTCACTGCTGCGCCGGCACCACAGCGTGTCCCTGTATCCCTATATCCCTATATCCCCATGCTGATATCCCTATATCCCTGTATCCCCCCAGGTGCTGCAGGTGGACGGAGGTCACTGCTGCGCCGGCACCACGGCGTGTCCCTGTATCCCTATGCCCTTATATCCCCATATCCCCATATCCCCATCACCATGGTGATGTCTGTATCCCCCCCCAGGTGCTGCAGGCAGACGGAGGTCACAGCTGCGCCGGCACCACGGCGGCGGCTCTGGCGGTGCTGGACGCGGGGATCCCGCTGCGGGACCTGGTGTGCTCGGGCTCGGCGGCGCTGGCGGAGGCCACGGCCCTGGCGGACCCCAGCGGGGCCGAGGAGGCGGCGGCGGGGCCGGGGCTGGCGCTGGGGCTGCTGCCGGCCTCGGGGCTCCTGGCGCTGCTGCAGCTCAGCTCCCCCCTGCCCCGCGAGCGCCTGGAGCCGCTGCTGGAGGCGGCCACCGCCGGGTGCCGGGCGCTGCACCGGGCCCTGCAGCGGGAGCTGCGCCAGCGCCTGCGGGAGGCGCACGGGGATGCGTGAGCCGGGGGGGGGGGGGCGGGGGGAGGGGGGGGTGGGGTGTGCCAGGGGACGGGGGTGTGCCAGGGGACGTGGGCCATGTGCCCCATAGCATGTGCCATGTGATGCATGGCATGGGCCATGTGCTGGGGACATGTCCCATGTGCTGTATGGCATGGGCCATGTGCCAGGGGACGTGGGCCATGTGCTCCATAGCATGTGCCATGTGATGCATGGCATGGGCCATGTGCTGGGGACATGTCCCATGTGCTGTATGGCATGGGCCATGTGCCAGGGGACGTGGGCCATGTGCTCCATAGCATGTGCCATGTGATGCATGGCATGGGCCATGTGCTGGGGACATGTCCCATGTGCTGTATGGCATGGGCCATGTGCCAGGGGACGTGGGCCATGTGCTCCATAGCATGTGCCATGTGATGCATGGCATGGGCCATGTGCTGGGGCACGTGTGCCATGTGCTGTATGGCATGGTACATGTGCTCCATGGCATGTGCCATGTGCTGGGTTACGTGTCCCATGTGCTTTATGACATGGGCCATGTGCTCCATAGCATGGTACATGTGATGCATGGCATGGTACATGTGCTGTATGGCATGGGCCATGTGCTGGGTGGCATGGGTCACATGCCAGGGACATGTGCCATGTGATGGGGGATGTGTGCCATGTGCTGTGTTGCATGTGCCATGTGATGGGGACGTGGGCCATGTGATGTGTGTCATCACCATGTGCTGTATGGCAGGGGCCAGGCCATGGCCAGAGCACGGGGTCAATAAAGGACTGGGGCCAGGGTCTGTGTGCTGGTGATGGGGACATGAACTGGGGTACACGGCCCATGTGCTGGGGGACGTGTGCCATGTGCTGGGGCATGTCTGACTCATGGTGGGGAACATGTGCCATGTGCTGTATGGCAGGGGCCAGGCCATGGCTGGAGGACAGGGTCAATAAAGGACTGGGGCCAGGGGCTGTGTGCTGGTGATGGGGACATGAACTGGGGTACACGGCCCATGTGCTGGGGGACGTGTGCCATGTGCTGGGGCATGTCTGCCTCATGGTGGGGAACATGTGCCATGTGCTGTATGGCATGGGCCATGTACTGGGTTACGTGTCCCATGTGCTGTATGGCAGGGGCCATGTGCTGAGGGACGTGTGCCATGTACTGGGTTACGTGTCCCATGTGCTGTATGGCAGGGGCCAGGCCATGGCCGGAGCATGGGGTCAATAAAGGACTGGGGCCAGGGGCTGTGTCCTGTGTGCTGGTGATGGGGACAGGAACTGGGGTACGTGTGCCATGTGCTGGGTTACGTGTGCCATGTGCTGGGATACATGTGCCATGCACTGGGTTATGTGTCCCATGTGCTGTATGGCAGGGGCCAGGCCATGGCCGGAGCACGGGGTCAATAAAGGACTGGGGCCAGGGTCCGTGCCCTGTGTGCTGGTGATGGGGACAGGAACTGGGGTGCGTGTGCCAGGGGCTGGGGTACGTGTGCCGTGTGCTGGGACATGTCTGCCTCATGGTGGGGAACATGTGCCATGTGCTATATGGTGTGTGCCATGTGCTGGGGGACGTGTCCCATGTGCTGTATGGCAGGGGCCATGCACTGGGGGACGTGTGCCATGTGCTGTATGGCAGGGGCCATGCACTGGGGGACGTGTGCCATGTGCTGTATGGCAGGGGCCATGCACTGGGGGACGTGTGCCATGTGCTGTAGGGCATGGGCCATGTCCTGGGTTACGTGTCCCATGTACTGTATGGCATGGGCCAGGCCATGGCTGGAGCATGGGGTCAATAAAGGACTGGGGCCAGGGTCTGTGTGCTGGTGATGGGGACATGAACTGGGATGCGTGTGCCACGTGCTGTATGGCATGGGCCATGTGCTGAGGGACGTGTGCCATGTGTTGGGGTACATGTACCATGCACTGTATGGCATGGGTCATGTGCTGGGGTGTGTGCCACGTGCTGCGTGGCATGGGCCATGTGCTGGGGGACATGTGCCATGTGCTGGGGACGTGGGCCATGTGATGGGGACGTGGGCCATGTGATGTGTGTCATCTCCCATGTGCTGTATGGCAGGGGCCATGTGCTGGGGTACGTGTCCCATGTGCTGTATGGCAGGGGCCAGGCCATGGCCGGAGCACGGGGTCAATAAAGGACTGGGGCCTGGGTCCGTGCCTTGTGTGCTGGTGATGGGGACAGGAACTGGGTTACGTGTCCCATGTGCTGTATGGCAGGGGCCATGTCCTGGGGTACGTGTGTCATGTACTGGGTTGCGTGTCCCATGTGCTGTATGGCAGGGGCCAGGCCATGGCTGGAGCACGGGGTCAATAAAGGACTGGGGCCAGGGTCCGTGTCCTGTGTGCTGGTGATGGGGACAGGAACTGGGGCGCGTGTGCCAGGGGCTGCGTGGCATGGGCCACGTGCTGGGGTACGTGTGCCATGCACTGGGTTACGTGTGCCATGTGCTGTATGGCAGGGGCCATGTGCTGTGTGCCATGTCCCATGTGCTGTATGGCAGGGGCCAGGCCATGGCTGGAGCACAGGGTCAGTGAAGGACTGGGGCCAGGGTCCGTGTCCTGTGTGCTGGTGATGGGGACAGGAACTGGAGTGCGTGTGCCAGGGACTGGAGCGGGACCTGCAGCAGTGGCTGTGGCAGGGCCATAGCGGCACCCGACATGGGACGTGTGCCAGGGCCATGTGTTATGTACTGTGCTGTGTGCCACATGTGTGTTATGTACTGTGCCATGTGCCACATGTGTGTTATGTCCTGTGCCGTGTGCCACACATGTTATGTGCTGTGTGCCACCCATGTGTTATGTACTGTACTGTGTGCCACACGTGTGTGACCCTGTGCCACGTGCCACCCGTGTGTGCCATGCCCCCTGTGCCACACGCAGTGCCGCGTGTCGTGTGTTCCGTGCCACTCTCCGGCCCCGTGCTCTGTGTCCTGGGCTACCAGGGCTATGGGGCTGGGAGGGGGGTCCTGCCCTGGGGACTGCTCCCTGCCTGCACCCTGCCTGCATCACATCCTGCCTGCATCCTGCCTGCTCTTAACCCTGCCTTACTGCATCCTGCCTGCACCCTGCCTGCTGTTAACCCTGCCTGCATCCTGCCCACTGTTAACCCTGCTTTACTGCTCCCTGCCTGCATCACATCCTGCCTGCATCCTGCCTGCTCTTAACCCTGCCTGCATCCTGCCTGCATCACATCCTGCCTGCTCCCTGCCTGCATCGCATCCTGCCTGCATCCTGCCTGCACCCTGCCTGCTCTTAACCCTGCCTGCATCCTGCCCACTGTTAACCCTGCTTTACTGCTCCCTGCCTGCATCACATCCTGCCTGCATCCTGCCTGCTCTTAACCCTGCCTTACTGCATCCTGCCTGCACCCTGCCTGCTGTTAACCCTGCCTGCATCCTGCCCACTGTTAACCCTGACTGCTCCCTGCCTGCATCCTGCCCACTGTTAACCCAGCTTTACTGCTCCCTGCCTGCATCGCATCCTGCCTGCATCCTGCCTGCTCTTAACCCTGCCTGCATCCTGCCCACTGTTAACCCTGCATTACTGCTCCCTGCCTGCATCGCATCCTGCCTGCATCCTGCCTGCTGTTAGCCCTGCTTTACAGCACCCTGCCTGCATCACACCCTGCCTGCATCCTGCTCACTGTTAACCCTGCCTTACTGCTCCCTGCCCACTGTTACCCCTTTTTGCTGTTAACCCCGTCTGCTCCCTGCCTGCATCGCATCCTGCCTGCTCCCTGCCCGCTGTTACCCTGCCTGCACCTTGCCTGTCCTGCTGTTCACTCTGTGCCTGCTCCCTGCCTGCATTGCAGATGCAGAGTCTGCATGGCGTCCTGCCTGTGCCTTCCTCACATCCTGCCTGCGCTGCACCATCCCCATGCTGCACCTGCCTGCACTGCACCCTGCCTGCACTGCACCCTGCCTGTGCTCCATCCTGCCTGCATCACCCTCCTTGTGCTCCATCCTGCCTGCACCACATCCTGCCTGTGCTCCATCCTGCCTGCATCACCCTCCTTGTGCTCCATCCTGCTTGCACCACATCCTGCCTGCACTGCACCTTCCCCATGCTGCAGCTGCCTGCGCTGCACCCTGCCTGCACCACATCCTACCCGTGCCCCATCCTGCCTGCATCACCTCCTGCCTGCGCTGCCCATGCAGCCGGTACAGGCAGGGGCGCACCCATGGGTCGAGCTGGCAGCGGTGCTGGTGCCCGGGACTGGCGCTTGGTGGGACCCTGCCTATGAGGGTTAAGGGGTGCAGGCAGCTGCCTGGTGGGGGGGGGACATCACATGTCACATCACATGTCACATCACACATCGCACATCATGTCACATGTCACATCAAATGTCACATCACACATCACATGTCACATCACATGTCACATCACACATCACATCGCACATCATGTCACACGTCACATCACACATCACGTCACATGTCACATCACATGTCACATCACATCACATGTCATGTCACATCACATGTCACATCACATTACATGTCACATTACATGTCACGTCACATCACACATCACATCACACGTCACACCTCACATCCCATCACACGTCCCATCACATGTTACATCATGTCACATGCCACACGTCACATGTCACGCATGTGCTCTGTACATGCACACGCTTGTCCCCCATGCCCATGCCGTGACCCCTGCACTGTTCCCCCCTCTGCTGCTGGGGGTCCCAGGTGCCCCGAGGCTTCCTCCCGGTGCCATCGGGCGCTGCCAGGGCCGGGCCGGGTCGGTGCCGGGGGTCCCGGTGCCATTGGGTGCTGCCAGCGCAGGGTCGGTGTCGGTGCCAGGGGTCCCGGTGCCATCGGGCGCTGCCAGGGCCGGGCCGGATCAGTGCCGGTGCCGGGGGTCCCGGTGCCATCGGGCGCTGCCAGCGCAGGGCCGGTGCTGGTCCCGGTGCCGGTGCCGGTGCCGGGGGTCCCGGTGCCATCGGGCGCTGCCAGTGCCGGTGCCGGTGCCGGTGCCGGTCCCGGGGTTCCCGGTGCCGCTGGAGCCGCTCTCGGCCCCGGCCCGGGGGGAGCGAGGCGCGGGCGAGGCCCCGGCCCCGGCCCCGGACTTTGTCCCCCGGCTCAAAGGGGCCCTTGTGTGGGTCCAGCCCCGGCGCGTGACTGCGGGGAGCGGGGCCGCGCACCGGGCACTGGGAGGTAACGGGAGGCAAGGGGGGGGTACTGGGGGTACTGGGGGGTGATGGGGGGGACTGGGAGGTGATGGAAGGTACCAGGAGCTGCACTGGGGTGTACTGGGAGGCACTGAGAGGTAATGGGGGTTACTGGGAGGTAATGGGAGCTGCACTGGGAGGCAGTGGCCACATTGGGAGGTACTGGGAGGCACTGGGAACTGCACTGGGGCGTACTGGGAGGCACTGGGAGCTGTACTGGGGCATAATGGGAGCTGCACTGGGAGGCAGTGGCCACACTGGGAGGTAATGGGAGGCACTGGGAACTGCACTGGGGCGTACTGGGAGGTAATGGGAGCTGTGCTGGGGCGTACTGGGAGGCACTGAGAGGTAATGGGGGTTACTGGGAGGTAATGGAAGCTGCACTGGGAGGCAGTGGCCACATTGGGAGGTAATGGGAGGCACTGGGAACTGCACTGGAGCGTACTGGGAGGTACTGGGAGCTGTACTGGGGCATAATGGGAGCTGCACTGGGAGGCAGTGGCCACATTGGGAGGTAATGGGAGGCACTGGGAACTGCACTGGAGCGTACTGGGAGGTACTGGGAGCTGTACTGGGGCATAATGGGAGCTGCACTGGGAGGCAGTGGCCACATTGGGAGGTAATGGGAGGCACTGGGAACTGCACTGGAGCGTACTGGGAGGTACTGGGAGCTGTACTGGGGCGTAATGGGAGCTGCACTGGGAGGCAGTGGCCACATGGGAGGTAATGGGAGCTGCACTGGGAACTGCACTGGGGCGTACTGGAAGGTAATGGGAGCTGCACTGGGGCGTACTGGGAGCTGCACTGGGAGGCAGTGGCCACATTGGGAGGTAATGGGAGGCACTGGGAACTGCACTGGAGCGTACTGGGAGGTACTGGGAGCTGTACTGGGGCATAATGGGAGCTGCACTGGGAGGCAGTGGCCACATTGGGAGGTAATGGGAGGCACTGGGAACTGCACTGGGGCGTACTGGGAGGTACTGGGAGCTGTACTGGGGCATAATGGGAGCTGCACTGGGAGGCAGTGGCCACATTGGGAGGTAATGGGAGGCACTGGGAACTGCACTGGAGCGTACTGGAAGGTAATGGGAGCTGTGCTGGGGCGTACTGGGAGGCACTGAGTGGTAATGTGGGTTACTGGGACGTAATGGGAGCCGCACTGGGAGGCAGTGGCCACATTGGGAGGTACTGGGAGGCACTGGGAACTGCACTGGGGCGTACTGGGTGGTAATGGGAGCTGCACTGGGGTGTACTGGGAGGCACTGAGAGGTAATGGGGGTTACTGGGAGGTAATGGGAGCTGCACTGGGAGATGGCATGGGAGGTACTGGGAGGCACTGGGAACTGCACTGGGGCATACTGGGAGGCAATGGGAGCTTCACTGGGAGGCAGTGGCCACATTGGGAGGCAATGGGAGCTTCACTGGGAGGCAGTGGCCACATTGGGAGGTAATGGGAGGCACTGAGAACTGCACTGGGGCGTACTGGGAGGCACTGGGAGCTGCACTGGGGCATACTGGGAGGCATGAGGCCATTACATGTGTGTGCAGGCTCATGTGTGTGCTGTCACGCGTGTTAATGACGGGGCTGGATGGGCACACGCGTGTTCCTGCACACACAGACACTGTTACTGGTCCCAGTGCTGTTACTGGTCCCAGTGCTGTTACTGGTCACGGCACCCTTGCTGGTCCCCAGCATTGTTACTGGTCCTGGAGCCGCTACTAATCCCTGGCATTGTTACTGGTCCTGGCACCGTTCCTGGTCCTGGCACCGTTACTGGTCCCAGCACTGTTACTGGTCCCAGCACTGTTACTGGTCCCAGCACTGTTACTGGTCCCGGCACCGTTACTGGTCCCTGCACTGTTACTGGTCCCGGCACTGTTACTGGTCCCAGCACTGTTACTGGTCCCGGCACTGTTACTGGTCCCTGCACCGTTACTGGTCCCTGCACTGTTACTGGTCCCGGCACTGTTACTGGTCCCGGCACCGTTACTGGTCCCGGCACTGTTACTGGTCCCGGCACCGTTACTGGTCCCTGCACTGTTACTGGTCCCAGCACTGTTACTGGTCCTGGCACTGTTACTAATCCTTGGCACTGTTACTGGTCCCCAGCATTGTTACTGGTCCTGGCACTGCTACTAATCCTTGGCACCGTTACTGGTCCCGGCACCGTTACTGGTCCCGGCACTGTTACTGGTCCCGGCACCGTTACTGGTCCCGGCACCGTTACTGGTCCCGGCACCGTTACTGGTCCTGGCACCGTTACTGGTCCCGGCACCGTTACTGGTCCCGGCACCGTTACTGGTCCCAGCACTGTTACTGGTCCCGGCACCGTTACTGGTCCCAGCACTGTTACTGGTCCCGGCACCGTTACTGGTCCAGGCACCGTTACTGGTCCCTGCGCCGTTACTGGTCCCAGCACCGTTACTGGTCCTGGCACCGTTCCTGGTCCCGGCACCGTTACTGGTCCCAGCACTGTTCCAGTTCCCGGCACCACCCCCAGTTCCCGGCGCCGTCTCCAGCTCCTGGCACCAGTTTGGGTTCCTGGCACCGTTTCGTGTTCCCAGTTCCAGCTCCTGCCGTGGCTCCCGCTGCCGGCTCCAGTCCCCGTTCCCAGCAGACTGGGAGCAACCGGTCAAGCACAGCTGGCACCAGTAGCCACCAGTACCACCATCATGTAGGGGGCTATGGAGGGGTATGGGGGGCTATGGGGGCTATGGAGGGGTATGGGGGCTATGAGGGACTGTGGTGAGCTATAGAGGGCTGCGGGGCTGCACTGTTAACCCGCACTGGGGGCACTGGGGGCACTGGGCGCACTGGGGGCACTGGGCGCACTGGGGGCACTGGGGGCACTGGGGGCACTGGGGGCACTGGGGGCACTGGGCGCACTGGGGGCACTGGGCGCACTGGGGGCACTGGGGGCACTGGTCACACTGGTCACACTGGTCACGGGTACCCCTGGTGACCGGGTGTCCTTACTGAGGTTGACCCCTTCCCCACCGGGGGCTCCGGGTGTCCTGGGAGCGGTTGAACCCCAGTAACCCTCGGTGGGATGGGTGCTGGGTGCGTGGTGGGTGCCGGGTACTGGATGCGGTGGGTGCTGGGTGCTGGGTGCGGTGGGTGCCCTGCTGGGTGCTGTGTGCGTGATGGATGCGGTGGGTGCTGTGTGCTGGGTGCTGTGTGCGGTGCAGGATATGGTGGGTGCTGGATGCGGTGGGTGCCGGGTGCGTGATGGGTGCTGGGTGCTGGGTGCGGTGGGTGCCCTGCTGGGTGCTGTGTGCGTGATGGATGCGGTGGGTGCTGTGTGCTGGGTGCTGTGTGCGGTGCAGGATGCGGTGGGTGCTGGATGCGGTGTGGATGCGGTGGGTGCTGGGTGCTGGGTGCTGTCTGCGGTGCAGGGTGCCGTGGGTGCTGTGTGTGCGGTGGGTACTGGGTGCAGTGCAGGGTGCTGTGGGTCCTGTGTGTGCGGTGGGTGTCGGGTGCTGTGTGCAGTGCAGGATGCGATGGGTGCCGGGTGCTGTGGATGCGGTGGGTGCAGGATGCGGTGGGTGCTGTGGGTGCTGTGTGCGGTGCAGGGTGCTGTAGATGCGGTGGATGCTGTAGCACTGCAGTGCACTGGGGGCACGTGGGGTGCACGGGTCGCTGTGGATCGCAGTGGTCACGGATGCTGTGGGTGCTGGGAGCAGTGCAGGGTGCCGTGGGTGCTGTGGATGCGGTGGATGCAACGGGTGCTGGGTGCAGGATGCAGTGGGTGCTGGGTGCAGTGCAGGGTGCGGTGGGTGCTGGGTGCTGTGGATGCGGTGGGTGCAGGATGCGGTGGGTGCTGGGTGCGGTGGGTGCTGGGTGCAGTGCAGGGTGCCGTGGGTGCTGGGTGCTGTGGGTGCTGTGTGCGGTGCCGGGTGCTGTAGATGCGGTGGATGCTGTGGATGCAGTGCAGGATGCAGTGGGTGCTGTGTGTGCTGTGGATGCAGTGCAGGATGCAGTGGGTGCTGTGTGTGCTGTGGATGCGGTGCAGGATGCGGTGGGTGCTGGGTGCTGTGGGTGCTGTGTGTGCTGCCGGGTGCTGTGGATGCGGTGGGTGCCGTGGATGCAGTGCAGGATGCGGTGGGTGCTGTGTGTGCTGTGGATGCAGTGGGTGCTGTGTGCGGTGCCGGGTGCCGTAGGTGCTGTGTGTGCGGTGGGTGCTGTGGATACAGTGCAGGATGCGGTGGGTGCTGTGTGCGGTGCAGGGTGCTGTGGGTGCTGGGTGCTGTAGATGCGGTGGATGCTGTAGATGCAGTGCAGGATGCAGTGGGTGCTGTGTGTGCAGTGGATGCTGTGGATGCAGTGTGGGTGCTGTGTGTGCGGTGGGTGCCGGGTTCCGTGCGCGGTGCCGGGTCCCGCGGGTCCCGCTCTCGCCGTTAACCCCTCCATCACCGCAGCGCTCCCAGAGGGGGCGGGCCGGGCCCTAGCCCCGCCCCCAGCCCCGCCTCTCCGTTAACCCCGCCCCTCGCTCAGCCCCGCCCCACACTGCGGAAGCGGAGCCGCTGCTGGTACCGGTACGGGCGGGGCGGGATCGGGTCCATTCACACACACACCCCGGTTCAGGGTCCATCGCGTCCCCGTTCAGGGTCCGTTCTCCCCCATCCCCGGGTTCGGGTCCGTTCTCCCCCCTCCCCGGGTTCGGGTCCATTCCCCCCTCCCCCCCTCCCGGTTCGGGTCCGTTCCCCTCCCCCCCCATCCCCGGTTCGGTTCCGTTCCCCCCTCCCCCATCCCCGGGTTCGGGTCCACTCTCCCCCCTCCCCCCATTCCCGGTTCGGTTCGTTCCCCCCTCCCCCATCCCCGGTTCGGGTCCGTCCTGGGTTCGGCTCCCATCCCCCAGGTTCCCCTTCCTGTCCCCCTCGTTCCCGGGGCACCCCCCATCCCATCCCATCCCCCTCGTGGGCGGGGAGGGAAGGGAGGGGCAGGGGGGTTGCCGCAGAGCCGATGGGGGCACGCGTGGGGTGAGCGCGGGCTCTGGGGGTGCGGGCTCGGGGCCGTGGGGTGCAGCGGGGGCGGCTGCGGGGTGAGCGGGGGGCGCTATGGGGTGAACGGGGTGCGCTAGGGGGGCGCTATGGGGTGAGTGCCCCTGACTGCGGTGTGGGGCGGGTGTGGGGGTGTCCGTGGGGTGCGGGGCATGCGGGTACCGGTGACTCAGGCTTGGCACAGGCACAGGCACAGGCACAGGCACAGGCACGTGCTGGGCTGCCCGCACCGCCCCCCCCAGACCCACATCACCCCCACACCCACACCGCCCACACCCTCCACATCTAGACCCACGCCTCCACCCCCACCCCACATCACCCCCCACAGCCCCACACCTGCCCCACACCGCCCCACATCACCCCCACACCGCCCCACACCCGCCCCACATCCCCCCCCCTAGACCCACACCCGCCCCCCACCCACCCCACATCACCCCCCACAGCCCCACACCTGCCCCACACCGCCCCACATCACCCCCACACCGCCCCCTACCCACCCCACATCACCCCCCCCCCACCCGCCCCACACCGCCCCCCACTGCCCCCCACCGCCCCACCGACCCCCATAGACCCACACAGACCCACACCCGCCCCACATCACCCCCGCACCGCCCCCGTGCTTGCGGTGCCAGCTGGTGCCTTGTGGGTGCCGTGGGGACCCCTTGTGAGTTACGGTTGGGTGCCCTGCAGGGTGCCGTAGGGTGCCAGGGGTTACCATAGGGTGCCACGCGGTGCCATGGGTTACCATAGGGTGCCAGGGGATTGCCATAGGGTGCCACGCGGTGCCACTGGTTAGCACTGGGTGCCGTAGGGTGCCAGGGGATTGCCATAGGGTGCCGTGGATTGCCATAGGGTGCCACGCGGTGCCATGGAATGGCATGGGGTACCATGCAGTGCCATAGGGTGCCGTGTGATGTTGTAGGGTGCTGTATAGTGCTATAGAGCTCCATGCGGTGCCATAGGGTTCTATATGGTGCTATATGGTGCCATAGGGTGCTCTATGGCTCCATGCGGTGCCATAGGGTTCTATATGGTGCTATATGGTTCCATGCGGTGCCATAGGGTTCTATATGGTGCTGTATGGTGCCATAGGGTGCTCTATGGCTCCATGTGGTGCCCCAGGGTTTTATACGGTTCCATGTGGTGCCATAGGGTGCCATAGGGTGCCATAGGGTTCTATATGGTGCTCTATGGAGCTATGCGGTGCCATAGGGTGCCATAGGGTGCTCTATACGGTTCCATGTGGTGCCATAGGATGCCATAGGGTGCCATAAGGTTCTATGCGGTTCCATAGGGCTCTATAGGAGCCATAGAGTTCCATAGGGTTCCATAGTGCTCTATATGGTTCCATAGTGCTCTATAGGGTTCCATAGGGTGCTCTATACGGTACCACAGGGCTCTATAGGGTTCCATAGGGCTCTATAGGGTACCATAGAGTTCTATAGGGTTCCATAGGGCTCTATAGGGTACCATAGGGCTCTATAGAGTTCCATAGGGTTCTCTATAGGGTTCCATAGGGTTCTATAGGGTTCCATAGGGTGTTCTATACGGTACCACAGGGCTCTATAGGGTTCCATAGGGCTCTATAGGGTACCATAGAGTTCTATAGGGTTCCATAGGGCTCTATAGGGTACCATAGGGCTCTATAGAGTTCCATAGGGTTCTCTATAGGGTTCCATAGGGTTCTATAGGGTTCCATAGGGTACCATAGGGTTCCATAGGACTCTATAGGGTTCCATAGGTCTCTATAGGTCTCTATAGGTTTCCATAGGGTTCCATAGGGCTCTATAGGGTACCATAGTGTTCTATAGGTCTCTATAGGGTTCCATAGGGTTCCATAGGGTTCCATAGGTCTCTATAGGTCTCTATAGGGTTCCATAGGGTTCCATAGGTCTCTATAGGGTTCCATAGGGTTCCATAGGGTTCTATAGGGTTCCATAGGACTCTATAGGGTTCCATAGGTCTCTATAGGTCTCTATAGGGTTCCATAGGGTTCCATAGGTCTCTATAGGTCTCTATAGGGTTCCATAGGGTTCCATAGGTCTCCATAGGGTTCCATAGGGTTCCATAGGGCTCTGTGCGGTTCCGTGCGGCTCCGTTCGGTGCCGTTCGCCGCTGACGCCGCTCTCCCCCCGCAGGACCCGCGCTGGGGCCGGTGCCGGAGCGGCCGCCAGGGGGCGCTGATGGACGCCGCCGAGAGAGCCGTGACCCGCATCGCAGGTGGGGGCGGGGGCGGGGGAGGGGCGGGCGGGGGGGGGGGGAAGGGGCCGTGGGGCGGGGGAGGGCGATGCTGTGGGGCAGCCATGGGGCGATGCTGTGGGTCCCCATGTGTAGGTGATGCTGTGGGGCGATGCTGTGGGGCAGCTGTGGGGCGATGCTGTGGGTCCCCATGTGTAGGTGATGCTGTGGGGTGATGCCATGGGGTGATGCTGTGGGTCTGCCATGATGCTAGGTGGTCCCGCATGTGTGGGTCGATGCTGTGGGGCAGCCATGGGGCGATGCTGTGGGTCCCCATGTGTAGGTGATGCTGTGGGTCGATGCTGTGGGGCAGCCATGGGGTGATGCTGTGGGTCCCCATGTGTAGGTGATGCTGTGGGTCGATGCTGTGGGGCAGCCATGGGGTGATGCTGTGGGTCCCCATGTGTAGGTGATGCTGTGGGGTCGATGCTGTGGGGCAGCCATGGGGTGATGCTGTGGGTCCCCATGTGTAGGTGATGCTGTGGGGCAGCCATGGGGTGATGCTGTGGGTCCCCATGTGTAGGTGATGCTGTGGGTCGATGCTGTGGTAAGCAGCCATGGGGCGATGCGTGTGGGTCCCCTATGTGTAGGTGATGCTGTGGGGTGATGCTGTGGGGCAGTCGTGGGGTGATGCTGTGGGTCCCCATGTGTAGGTGATGCTGTGGGCTCGATGTTATGGGGCAGCTGTGGGGTGATGCTGTGGGTCCCCATGTGTAGGTGATGCTGTGGGGCAGCCATGGGGCGATGCTGTGGGTCCCCATGTGTAGGTGATGCTGTGGGGTCGATGCTGTGGGGCAGCCATGGGGCGATGCTGTGGGTCCCCATGTGTAGGTGATGCTGTGGGGTCGATGCTGTGGGGCAGCTGTGGGGCGATGCTGTGGGTCCCCATGTGTAGGTGTGATGCTGTGGGGCAGCCATGGGGCAAAGCCGTGGGTCCCCATGTGTAGGCGATGCTGTGGGGCAGCCATGGGGCAGTGCCGCTGTGGGTCCCCAGTGTGTAGGTGATGCTGTGGGGCGATGCTGTGGGGCAGCCATGGGGCGATGCTGTGGGTCCCCATGTGTAGGTGATGCTGTGGGGCGATGCTGTGGGGCAGCCATGGGGCGATGCTGTGGGTCCCCATGTGTAGGTGATGCTGTGGGGCGATGCTGTGGGGCAGCCATGGGGTGATGCTGTGGGTCCCCATGTGGAGGTGATGCTGTGGGGCAGCCATGGGGCAATGCTGTGGGTCCCCATGTGTAGGCGATGCTGTGGGCTCGATGTTATGGGGCAGCTGTGGGGCGATGCTGTGGGTCCCCATGTGTAGGCGATGCTGTGGGGCAGCCATGGGGTGATGCTGTGGGTCCCCATGTGTGGGTGATGCTGTGGGGCAGCCGTGGGGCGATGCTGTTGGTCCCCATGTGTAGGTGATGCTGTGGGGCAGCCATGGGGCGATGCTGTTGGTCCCCATGTGTAGGTGATGCTGTGGGGTCGATGCTGTGGGGCAGCCATGGGGCGATGCTGTGGGTCGCCATGTGTAGGCGATGCTGTGGGGCAGCCATGGGGCGATGCTGTGGGTCCCCATGTGTAGGTGATGCTGTGGGGCAGCCATGGGGCTATGCTGTGGGTCCCCATGTGTAGGTGATGCTGTGGGGCAGCCATGGGGCTATGCTGTGGGTCCCCATGTGTAGGTGATGCTGTGGGGCAGCTGTGGGGCAGTGCTGTGGGTCCCCATGTGTAGGTGATGCTATGGGGCGATGCTGTGGGGCAGCTGTGGGGCGATGCTGTGGGTCTCTGTGTGTAGGTGATGCCAGGGGTCAATGCTATGGGGCAGCCGTGGGGCAGCCATGGGGCGATGTTGTCCTGCACGGGCTCAGTGGGTCCAGGCTGACCCCAGGGCTCTGTGTGGGGCTGGGGAGGGTCCCTGGGAAGTGGCCCAGAGTCCCCCATAGCCCCCCATAGTCCCCATTGCCCCCCACAGTCGTAGTCCCCCATAGCCGTGTCCCCCATGGCGTGTCCCCGTAGTCCCCCAGCGCTGACACCCAGGGCCCCGCGTGTGGCTGCAAGGCACCGATGGGGATACCCAACAGTGTCCCCAGTAGCAGACCCAGTAGCAGACCCAGTAGTCAGACCCATAGTGCAGACCCAGTGCAGCTCCATGTGCATCCCCAGTAGCATGTCCCTCCCAGTGCGTCCCAGTGCAGACCCAGTAGCATCCCCAGTAGCAGCTCCCAGTGCTGTCCCCAGTGCGACCCAGTAGCATCCCCATCGTGCATAGCTCCAGTCGCTCGTCCCAGTGCAGCACCAGTGCATCCACAGCCCTGCAGCTCCCAGTGTGTCCCACAGTGCAGACCCAGTGCATCCCCAGTGCAGCTCACAGTCGTGTCCCAGTACATGATCAGTGTGTCTCACATGCAGCTCCAGTGCTGTCACCAGTGCCGGGGTAGCTGCCAGTACCGTGATTGCCAGTGTCAGCGTGCATGCTAGTGTCAGACCAGTACAGCCCAGTATGTTCCAGTGCAGCTCCAGTGTGTCCCAGTGCAGTTCCAGTGCATCCCAGTACAGCCCAGTGTGTCCCAGTGCAGTTCCAGTGCATCCCAGTGCAGCTCCAGTGTGTCCCAGTGTGGTTCCAGTGTGTCCCAGTGCAGCTCGAGTGCATCCCAGTGCAGCTCCAGTGTGTCCCAGTGCAGCTCGAGTGTGTCCCAGTGCGGTTCCAGTGAGTCCCAGTGCGGTTCCAGTGAGTCCCAGTGCGGTTCCAGTGAGTCCCAGTGCAGTCCCAGTGCATCCCAGTACATCCCAGTGTGTCCCAGTGCGGTTCCAGTACATCCCAGTACACCCCAGTATGTCCCAGTGCAGCTCCAGTGTGTCCCAGTGCAGCTCGAGTGTGTCCCAGTGCAGCTCCAGTGTGTCCCAGTGCAGCTCCAGTGTGTCCCAGTGCAGCCCCAGTATGTCCCAGTATACACCAGCGTGTCGCGGTCCATCCCTGGTGTGTACAGACCGTGGCTGCAGTTCCTATGGGTCCCTTGCCGCTGCCCCACGGCTCCCTCTGCCCCACGGCTCCCTCTGCCCCACGGCTCCCGCTGCCCCACGGCTCCCGCTGCCCCACGGCTCCCGCTGCCCCACGGCTCCCTCTGCCCCACGGCTCCCGCTGCCCCACGGCTCCCCCTGCCCCACGGCTCCCTCTGCCCCACGGCTCCCGCTGCCCCACGGCTCCCTCTGCCCCACGGCTCCCCCTGCCCCACGGCTCCCGCTGCCCCACGGCTCCCTCTGCCCCACGGCTCCCTCTGCCCCACGGCTCCCCCCTGCCCCCACGGCTCCCCCTGCCCCACGGCTCCCCCTCCCCACGGCTCCCTCTGCACGGCTCCCGCTGCCCCACGGCTCCCTCTGCCCCACGGCTCCCCCTGCCCCACGGCTCCCCCTGCCCCACGGCTCCCCCTGCCCCACGGCTCCCGCTGCCCCACGGCTCCCGCTGCCCCATGGGCGGCCGTGCCCCATGGATGCCCCCGTGACGCAGGTTCCCTCCTCCGGGGCCGGGCACCGCTCCCCTGCTCCTTTAAGGCTCGGCCGGGCTGGAGCGGCCCCTGCCCGGCGCCGTGGGTCCGGAGCTGTGGGTCCGGATCCGTGGGTCCGGTTCCGTGGGTCCGGGGCTCCGTGGGTCCGGAGCTGTGGGTCCGGTTCCGTGGGTCCGGTTCCGTGGGTCCGGGGTTCCGTGGGTCCGGATCCGTGGGTCCGGCTCCGTGGGTCCGGATCCGTGGGTCCGGTTCCGTGGGTCCGGAGCTGTGGGTCCGGGTCCGTGGGTCCGGCTCCGTGGGTCCGGATCCGTGGGTCCGGGGGCACCGGGACCCCGGCCCCGTTCCGCCCCCCCCCCCCGATGGCAGCGCCGGTGCCGGGGCCGGTGCCGGTACCGGAGGAGCAGGAATTCATCCAGGCCTATGAGGATGTGCGGGAGCGATACAAAGGTACCGACCCCCGGCCCCATAGAGCAGCCCCTGCCCCATAGAGGAACCCAGGCCCCATAGAGCAGCCCCGGCCCCATAGAGGGCCAGGAAAGGACCCCGTGGAGCCCCTGCCCCATAGAGCCCCTGCCCCATAGAGCCCCGGCCCCATAGAGCCTCGGCCCCATAGAGGAGCCCCGGCCCCATAGAGGAGCCCCTGCCCCATAGAGCCCCGGCCCCATAGAGCCCCGGCCCCACAGAGCCCCGGCCCCATAGAGCAGCCCCGGCCCCATAGAGCAGCCCCGGCCCCATAGAGCAGCCCCGGCCCCACAGAGCCCCGGCCCCATAGAGGAGCCCCGGCCCCATAGAGGAGCCCCTGCCCCATAGAGCCCCGGCCCCACAGAGCCCCGGCCCCGGCCTGGGGCTGCCCCACAAGCGGCCCCCAGCGGGGCCCCGCGCCAGCGCTCCCGAGGCATTCCCATAATAGGGCACAACGGGAGCGACCGGGAGCGACCGGCACCGGGAGCCGTGGGGCAGGGAGGGAAGCAGGAGCCATGGGGCAGCAGTGGGGCAGGGAGAGCCATGGGGCAGGGAGAGCCATGGGGCAGCAGTGGGGCAGGGAGAGCCATGGGGCAGGGAGAGCCATGGGGCAGCAGTGGGGCAGGGAGAGCCATGGGGCAGGGAGAGCCATGGGGCAGCAGTGGGGCAGGGAGAGCCATGGGGCAGGGAGAGCCATGGGGCAGCAGTGGGGCAGGGAGAGCCATGGGGCAGGGAGAGCCATGGGGCAGCAGTGGGGCAGGGAGAGCCATGGGGCAGCAGTGGGGCACGGGGACAGTGGGGCAGGGAGAGCCGTGGGGCAGGGAGAGCCATGGGGCAGCAGTGGGGCACGGGGACAGTGGGGCAGGGAGAGCCGTGGGGCAGGGAGAGCCATGGGGCAGCAGTGGGGCAGGGAGAGCCATGGGGCAGGGCACGCCATAGGGCACGGCGAGCAGTGGGTCACGGGCAGCCATGCTATAGGGCACGGAGCCCAAAGGGCCAGGGCCACCCTATGGGCCCCCTATGGGGCACAGTGAGCTATGGGGCAGAGCCACCCCATGGCCCGCAGGTACTGCACACCTATGGGGCACAGCACCCCATGGAGAACAGCACCCCTATGGGGCACAGCACCCCTATGGGGCACAGCACCCCTATGGAGCACAGCACCCCTATGGGGCACAGTGAGCTATGGGGCAGAGCCACCCCACGGCACAAGGCAGAGCACCCCTATGGGGCACAGTACCCCTATGGAGCACAGCACCCCTATGGGGCACAGTGAGCTATGGGGCACAGCACCCCTATGGAGCACAGCACCCCTATGGAGCACAGCACCCCTATGGGGCACAGTGAGATATGGGGCAGAGCCACCCCACGGCCCACAGGTACTGCACCCCTATGGGGCACAGTGAGCTATAGGGCACAGCACCCCTATGGAGCACAGCACCCCTATGGAGCACAGCACCCCTATGGGGCACAGCACCCCTATGGAGCACAGCACCCCCATGGAGCACAGCACCTCTATGGGGCACAGTGAGCTATGGGGCACAGCACCCCTATGGAGCACAGCACCCCTATGGGGCACAGCACCCCTATGGAGCACAGCACCCCTATGGGGCACAGTGAGCTATGGGGCACAGCACCCTGATGGGGCACAGCAGCTATGGAGCACAGCACCCCTACTGGAGCACAGCACCCCTATTGGGGACAGCATGGGAGCACAGCACCCCCATGGAGCACAGCACCTCTATGGGGCACAGTGAGCTATGGGGCACAGCACCCCCATGGGGCACAGCACCCCTATGGGGCACAGCACCCCTATGGAGCACAGCACCTCTATGGGGCACAGCACCCCTATGGAGCACAGCACCCCTATGGGGCACAGTGAGCTATGGGGCACAGCACCCCTATGGAGCACAGCACCCCTATGGGGCACAGTGAGCTATGGGGCACAGCACCCCTATGGGGCACAGTGAGCTATGGGGCACAGCACCCCTATGGGGCACAGCACCCCTATGGGGCTGTCACCGTGGTGTTGTGGTGGGGATGGAGGGAGCAGTGAGTCCCAGTACAGACCAGTGCTGGAGTGGCTGTGCTGTGTGTGTGCGTGTGCTGGGAGGTGTCTGTGCGTGGGGGGGGTGTGGGATGTACGTGTGGAGATCTTGCTGGGAGATACTGGGGGGAGTGTGTACTGGGGGAGGGTCTGTGTATGTACTGGGGGGGGTCTGCACTGGGGGTCTGTGCTGTGTGTGCTTGTCTGTACTGGGGGGTGTGTGCTGGGGGGGTGTTGCTGCTGATCCTGGGGGAGTCTGTACTGTCTTATACCTGGGGGGTCTGTACTGGAGTATGTACTGAGGGGGGGGTCTGTACCAGGGGTCTGTACTGGGGGTTCTGTACTGGGGGGTCTGTACTGGGGGGGTCTGTACTGGGGGGTCTGTACTGGGGGGGGTCTGTACTGGGGGGGCGTCTACGCTGGGGGCTCTGTGTCCTCCGGTCCGGTAGGGGGTGTCCGGTGCGGAGGGGGGGCGTGGCCTGTCGGGGCGTGGCCAATGGGCGTGTCCGGGGGCGTGGCCCTGCGCTGCGGTCCCGGCGCTGCTCCTGGGGGTGGGGGCCGCGGTGATGGAGGCTCCGCGCTGCATCCAACAGGAGATCAGCTCCTTGAAAGGTGCGACCGGGACCAATGGGGTCCAATGGGGGGCAACGGGACCCAATGGGGGGCAACGGGACCCAATGGGACCCAATGGGACCCTATGGGGGGCAACGGGACCCAATGGGACCCAATGGGACCGAATGGGACCCTATGGGGGGCAACGGGGCCCAACGGGACCCCCAATGCAGGGGATGGAGCCCCCCCAAGGGGCTTTGAGCCGGGGCTGGGACCCACAAGTGATGGGTGATTGATGGGCAATGGGTGATGGGCGCTGCTGCATCCCTATGGGGCTCCCCCTGCATCCCTATGGGGCTCCCCCTGCATCCCTGTGGGGCTCCCCCTGCATCCCTATGGGGCTCCCCCTGCATCCCTGTGGGGCTCCCCCTGCATCCCTATGGGGCTCCCGCTGCATCCCTATGGGGCTCCCCCTGCATCCCTGTGGGGCTCCATCTGCATCCCTATGGGGCTCCACCTGCATCCCTATGGGGCTCCATCTGCATCCCTATGGGGCTCCCCCTGCATCCCTATGGGCCTCCCCCTGCATCCCTGTGGGGCTCCTCCTGCATCCCTATGGGCCTCCCCCTGCATCCCTGTGGGGCTCCTCCTGCATCCCTGTGGGGCTCCCCCTGCATCCCTGTGGGGCTCCTCCTGCATCCCTGTGGGGCTCCCCCTGCATCCCTGTGGGGCTCCCCCTGCATCCCTGTGGGGCTCCACCTGCATCCCTGTGGGGATCCCCCTGCATCCCTATGGGACTCCCCCTGCATCCCTGTGGGGCTCCCCCTGCATCCCTGTGGGGCTCCACCTGCATCCCTGTGGGGATCCCCCTGCATCCCTATGGGGCTCCCCCTGCATCCCTGTGGGGATCCCCCTGCATCCCTATGGGCCTCCCCCTGCATCCCTGTGGGGCTCCCCCTGCATCCCTATGGGGCTCCCCCTGCATCCCTATGGGGCTCCCCCTGCATCCCTATGGGGCTCCCCCTGCATCCCTATGGGCCTCCCCCTGCATCCCTGTGGGGATCCCCCTGCATCCCTATGGGACTCCCCCTGCATCCCTATGGGCCTCCCCCTGCATCCCTATGGGCCTCCCCCTGCATCCCTATGGGCCTCCCCCTGCATCCCTGTGGGGCTCCATCTGCATCCCTATGGGGCTCCCCCTGCATCCCTATGGGGCTCCCCCTGCATCCCTATGGGGCTCCCCCTGCATCCCTCGGCCTTAACGTGTCCTGGCGTGTCATGGTGTGCTGTGGCGTGTCCTGGCGTGTCCTGGCGTGTCCTGGCATGTCGTGGCATGTTCTGATGTGTCCTGGCATGTCATGGCATGTGCTGGCATGTCATGGCATGTTCTGGCGTGTCCTGGCGTGTCATGGTGTGCTGTGGCGTGTCCTGGCGTGTCCTGGCATGTCCTGGCATGTTCTGATGTGTCCTGGCATGTCATGGTGTGTCCTGGCGTGTCCTGGTGTGTCATGGCATGTGCTGGCATGTCCTGGTGTGTCCTGGCGTGTCCTGGTGTGTCCTGGCGTGTCCTGGTGCACTGGGCCGTGCTGGGCCGTGCTGGGCCGCAGGGCCGGGGCACTGGGCCGTGAGTAACGGGCACCGGCAGGTCCTGGTCACGAGGCCGCTGCTGGCCACCGGGTGACCGGGATGAGCCGTGGGGCTGGCGTGGGGCCAGCATGGGGCACGCTATGGGGCTGGCGTGGGGCTGGCGTGGGGCTGGCGTGGGGCTGGTGTGGGGCCAGCGTGGGGCACACTATGGGGCTGGTGTGGGGCTGGTGTGGAGCTGGTGTGAGTCACGCTATGGGGCTGGCATGGGACCAGCATGGGCCACGCTATGGGGCTGGCATGGGGCTGCCGTGGGTCACACTGTGGTGCTGGCGTGGAGCTGCCGTGAGCCACGCTATGGGGCTGGTGTGGGACTGGTGTGAGCCACACTATGGGGCTGGCATGGAGCTGCCGTGGGTCCCTCTCTGGTGCTGGTGTGAGACTGGTGTGAGTCACGCTATGGGGCTGGCATGGGGCTGGTGTGGGCCACGCTATGGGCCTGGCATGGGACCAGCATGGGCCACGCTATGGGGCTGGCGTGGGGCTGGTGTGGGGCACACTGTGGTGCTGGTGCGGAGCTGGCCTGAGTCACGCTATGGGGCTGGTGTGGGACTGGTGTGAGTCATGCTATGGGGCTGGCGTGGGCCACGCTATGGGTGGCCGCGCATGGGAGCTGGTGTGGGACCGTGTGCGTCACGCTATGGGGCTGGTGTGACTGCGTGGGGCACACTATGGGGCTGGCGTGGGGCCGGCATGGGCCACGCTATGGGGCTGGCATGGGGCTGGCGTGGGTCCGTCTCTGGTGCTGGTGTGGAGCTGGCCTGAGTCACGCTATGGGGCTGCCGTGGGGCTGCCGTGGAGCTGCCGTGGGTCCGTCTCTGGTGCTGGTGCTGCAGTGGCGATGCCGCAGGCTCCGATCCCAGCCCCTGGCACTGGGCGTTGGTGCCACGGCCAAAGCCGCCGGCAGGGCCCCGGCCTCACCCCCCCGCGGGGCTGCGGCTGTTGGGGTACGGGGGGGCTGCAGCTGTCGGGGTACGGGGGGGCTGCGGCTGTTGGGGTACGGGGGGGCTGCGGCTGTTGGGGTACGGGGGGGCTGCGGCTGTTGGGGTACGGGGGGGCTGCGGCTGTTCGGGGTACGGGGGGGGCTGCGGCTGTTGGGGTACGGGGGGGGCTGCGGCTGTTGGGTACGCTGCGGCTGTTGGGGTACGGGGGGGGCTGCGGCTGTTGGGGTACGCTGCAGCTGTTGGGGGTACGCTGCAGCTGTCGGGGTACGGGGGGGCTGCGGCTGTCGGGGTACGGGGGGGCTGCAGCTGTTGGGGTACGGGGGGGCTGCGGCTGTCGGGGTACGGGGGGGCTGCGGCTGTTGGGGTACGGGGGGGCTGCGGCTGTCGGGGTACGGGGGGGCTGCGGCTGTCGGGGTACGGGGGGGCTGCGGCTGTCGGGGTACGGGGGGGGCTGCGGGCTGTTAGGGGGTACGGGGGGGGCTGCGGCTATCAGGGGTACGGGGGGGGCTGCAGCTGTCGGGGTTCGGGGGGAGCTGCGGCTGTGGGGGTACGGTGCTGCGGCTGTCGGGGTACGCTACGGCTGTGGGTGCGGGGGGGGCTGCAGCTGCACTTGGGGGGTGTCTGTGGGACCCCCAGGGGTGATGCTAGGACCTGAGAGCTGCAGCACTGGGATGGTCCGAGGGGCCCGTGGGTCACAGTGGGGGGCTGGACCCCCAAGTGCGGCTGTGGTGGGTGCTGGTGCTGGGGTGTTGGATGCTGGGTGCTGATGCTGGATCTGGGGTGCTGGTTGTGGGGTGCTGGTTGTGGGGTGCTGGTTGTGGGGTGCTGGTTGTGGGGTGCTGGATGCTGGGTGCTGGTGCTGATGCTGGTTGTGGGGTGCTGGATGCTGGTGCTGATGCTGGTTGTGGGGTGCTGGGTGTGGGGTGTTGATGCTGGTGCCGGTGCTGATGCTGGTTGTGGGGTGCTGGTGTTGGGTGCTGGTTGTGGGGTGTTGGATGTGGGGTGCTGGTTGTGGGGTGCTGGATGCTGGTGCTGATGCTGGTTGTGGGGTGCTGGGTGTGGGGTGTTGGATGCTGGTGCTGATGCTGGTTGTGGGGTGCTGGGTGTGGGGTGTTGGATGCTGGGTGCTGATGCTGGTTGTGGGGTGCTGGTGTTGGGTGCTGGTTGTGGGGTGTTGGATGTGGGGTGCTGGTTGTGGGGTGCTGGATGCTGGGTGCTGGTTGTGGGGTGTTGGATGTGGGGTGCTGGTTATGGGGTGCTGGTGCCGGTGCCGGTGCCATCGCCGTCGCTGTCACATGGTGTCTGTCCCCGCGGTGCTGATGCAGCGATTCTGGGATGGGCACGGGGCGATCCTGGGGGATGGGGGGGGCAGTTGGGGGCCAGGGATGGGGGCCACAGCTGGGCCCTGCTGGTGTCCCAGTGCCCCCCAGTACGGGGACACTGGCCCAGACCCTATCCCCGTGGCTGTAGGGCTGGGGCGCTCCCGTTGTGGTCCTCAGGTCCCACCCATTACAACGCTGGGATGCCCCCAGTTGCAGGGCTCAGATCCCCCCATTATGGGGCTGGGGTCTCCCCAGTTATGGCGCCGTTGCAGGGCCTGATGCTGGGGCTGTGGATGGGGCATCCCCCAGACACCCTCAGGACCCTCAGGGGCCACGGGCATCCTGAGCCCCCCAAGGACCAGGGGACACCCCGGGCCCCTCAGGGACCCCAAACACCCTGAGCACCCTGAGCCCCCCTGAACCCCCAAGGACCACAGGGACCCACGGGCATCCTGAGCCCCCCAAGTACCATGGGAACCCCTGGGCCCCTCAGGGACCCCAAACACCCTGAGCCCCCCTGAACCCCCAAGGACCCGGGGCCCCCCCGAGCACCCCAAGGGCTCAGACACCCCCAGGACCCTCAGGGACCCACGGGCATCCTGAGCCCCCCAAGGACCAGGGGAACCCCTGGGCTCCTCAGGGACCCCAAACACCCTGAGCCCCCCTGAGCCCCCTTGAACCCCCAAGGACCCGGGGCCCCCCGAGCACCCCAAGGGCTCAGACACCCCGAGGGGCCCTGGAGCACCCCGGTCCCGCCGAGCCGGTCCTGGCCCCGCTGGGTGAGGTGGGGGGGGGGGCAGCAGCTGCCTGGGCCCCACCTGCGAGCCCCGAGGCGCGGGGATGGGCGGGGGGGACCCGAGGGGAGGGGGGGGGGAACGGCCCCGTCCCTGCCCCCACCGGGCACCAGCGGAGCAAACATTGACGTTGGCGGAGCCCGGAGCCCGGCCCTGCCCGTGCCCCCCCCCCGCGGCCGGGGATGCTGCGGTCCGAGGAGGGGGGGGGGAGGGGGAAGGGAGGGGGTGATCCCCAGTGGGGGGAGGGGCGCTAAATCTGGGCTGGGTCCCCCCCGTTCGCACCCCCCCCCGGCAAAACCCGGCCCCGGGGTGGAGCCGCCGCCGGCTGCGGGGAGAGGAGGGCGACCGCGACGGGACGGGACGGGACGGGACGGGCTGGGCCGAGCTGGGCCGAGCTGAGCCGAGCGGAGCCGAGCGGAGCCGAGCGGAGCCGAGCCGAGCCGGGCCGAGCCCAGCCGAGCCCAGCCGAGCCGAGCGGAGCCGAGCGGAGCCGAGCCCTGAGGGGCCGAGCCGAGCCGAGCCGAGCCGGGCCGAGCCGAGCCGAGCCCAGCCGAGCTCAGCCGAGCCAACCCGAGCTGCAGCACACGGAGCCGTGAGCCGAGCGTGTCCCATTGTACGGGGCTGTGCGGGGCCGTCCCGAGCCGTGAGTCGAGCGGGTGCGCTGAGCTGTACTGGACTGTAGTGAACTGTACTGGACTGTAGTGGGCTGTACTGGGCTGTAGTGAGCTGTACCGGACTGTAGTGAGCTGTACCGGGCTGTGCTGATCTGTACTGGGCTGTACTGGGCTGTGCTGATCTGTACTGGGCTGTACCGGGCTGTGCTGATCTGTACTGGGCTGTACTGGGCTGTGCTGATCTGTACTGGGCTGTACCGGGCTGTGCTGATCTATACTGGGCTGTACTGGGCTGTGCTGAGGCTCGCAGTCTGCACTGAGCTGTTCCGATCCGAGCCATCCCATAGCGCACCGGGGTCTGGTCCGATCTGCCCCGGGCCGTGCCGCGCATCGAGCCGGGTGCCCCGCTCCGTTCCGCCCCGCTCCGGGCCATGGTGGCGGGGATGCTGATGCCGCTGGAGCGGCTCCGCTCCATCCTGGAGCTGCTCTTCCGGGACGGGGTCCTGGTGGCCGAGAAGGACCCGCGGCCGCGGCGCCCGCACCCGCAGCTCCCCGGGGTGCCCAACGTGGCCGTGGTGCGGGCCATGGGCTCGCTGCGGGCGCGCGGGCTCGTGCGGGAAACCTTCGCCTGGAGGCACTTCTATTGGTACCTGACGGATGCGGGCATCGAGCACCTGCGGCGCGTCCTGCACCTCCCGCCCGGCACCGTCCCGCGCCCGCTGCAGCGCAGCCACCGCAGCGCCGCCACCAGCGCCGGGAACACCGGGAACAGCGGCAGGGTGCGAGCCGCCGGCACCGCCCGCCACGTGCCCGACACAAGCGACACCAGCACCGGTAAGGCCCGTGCTGCCAGCACTGCCAGCCACAGGCTTGACACCAGTGACACCAGTGACACCAGCACCAGTAAGGCCCGCGCCACCAGCACTGCCAGCCACAAGCTTGATGCCAGCAACACCAGTGACACCAGTAAGGCCCGTGCCACCAGCACCGCCTGCCACAGGCTTGACACCAGTGACACCAGTAAGGCCCGTGCCACCAGCACCGCCAGCCACAGGCTTGACACCAGTGACACCAGTAAGGCCCGTGCCACCAGCACCACCTACCACAAGCTTGATGCCAGCAACACCAGTGACACCAGTAAGGCCCGTGCCACCAGCACCGCCACCCACAAGCTTGACACCAGTGACACCAGCACCGGTAAGGCCCGTGCCACCAGCACCGCCACCCACAAGCTTGACACCAGTGACACCAGCACCGGTAAGGCCCACGCCACCAGCACTGCCAGCCACAAGCTTGACACCAGTGACACCAGTGCCACCAGCACCAGTAAGGCCCATGCCGCCAGCACCGCCAGTCACAAGCTTGATGCCAGTGACACCAGTGACACCAGTGACACCAGCACCAGTAAAGCCCGTGCCACCAGCACCGCCTGCCATGCGCCCAACACCAGTGACACCAGTAAGGCCCGTGCCGCCAGCACTGCCAGCCGCAAGCCCGATGCCAGCGACACCAGTGCCAGTACTGGTACCAATAAGGCCCGTGCTGCTAACACCACCCGCCATGTGCCTGACACCAGCAACACCAGTGCAGATACCGGTAGAGCCCGTGCTGCTAACACCACCCGCCATGTGCCTGACTCCAGTGCCACCAGTGCCAGTACTGGTACCAGTAAGGCCCATGCTGCCAGCACCACAAGCCACGTGCCTGACACCAACACCAGTAACACCAGTAGCACCAGTGCCACCAGTGCCGGTGCTGGTCCCACCGGTGAGGACCGGCTCTACCGCAGGAAGGAAGAGCCCGAACTGGAGCCCATCACCGTCCCCTCGGGCCCCTCCCAGCCCAGCCCGGTTCCAGGTATCACCAGCCCATGGCAGGGGGACCCCATCATGGGGTGCGGACCCCAATTATGGGGGGGGGGTTGCTGCTGTGTCCCCCCCACTTGCCCTTGGGGGACCTCCCAGCACTTGGGGGTCTCTGGGACCCCCCCACATCCATGGGCACGGTCAGGGCCCACCCCCTGGGGGGGGTCCGTGCCATGGGGGGCTGCACTGTTGGGGTGCAGTACTATGGGGGGGTCCGTGCCATGGGGGGCTGTGCTGTTGGGGTGCTGTACTATGGGGGGGTCCGTGCCATGGGGGGCTGTGCTATTGGGGTGCTGTAATATGGGGGGGTCCGTGCCATGGGGGGCTGTGCTATTGGGGTGCTGCACTATGGGGGGGATCCGTGCCATGGGGGCTGTGCTATTGGGGTGCTGCACTATGGGGGGGTCCGTGCCATGGGGGGCTGCACTGTTGGGGTGCTGTAATATGGGGGGGGGTCCGTGTCGTGGGGGACTGTGCTATTGGGGTGCTGCACTGTTGGGGTGCTGCACTATGGGGGGTCCGTGCCATGGGGGGCTGTGCTATTGGGGTGCTGCACTATGGGGGGGCTGTGCCATGGGGGGCTGTGCCATTGGGGTGCTGCACTATGGGGGGTCCGGACCCGTGGGGGGGCTGTGCTATTGGGGTGCTGCACTATGGGGGTCCGTGCCATGGGGTCTGTGCCATTGGGGTGCTGCACTATGGGGGGGGTCCGTACCATGGGGTCTGTGCCATTGGGGTGCTGCACCGTGGCACTGGGGCCATGCAGTGGGGGTGCACTGGGGGGGGGCTGCACCCCGAGGCGGAGCAGGCGGGCAGGCGGACGGACAGCGGCAGCTGGGGGGGGGGTGAGGGGGGGGCAGGGCTGGTGCTGGGCTGGGGGCTCCCTGCTGGGGGGGGGGGGGGTCCCCATCCCGTGCTCCCCCCTCCCCCCCTCGGGGACACCCGATCCGCGACAGCTGGAGCCCCCCCCCATTCATCCCCCTCCCCCGCCATCAGCCCGGGCGGCGCCGCGAGGCCGCGGTGAGGGCCCCCCCCCCCCCCCCCATTCCGTGACTCAGCCCCGACGCCACCGCTCCAAGTTTCCACCAGGCGCTGCCAGCGCCGTGAGTCACCGGCACCGGCCCCATGGGGGGGCCGTGGGGCTGCCCCACACCCCCCCCCCAACTTCCTGCTCCTGGAGCCGCGGTGCTCGTGGGGCGTCTCAATGGGGCTGGACGGGGGGGGCCGGGTCCGCTCCCGGCTCCTCTCCCGGCTGCTTCCGTTCCGCCGCAGCGGCGGCTCCGCCTCCGGGTTTTCCTTCGCTCCGCTCCGCGCAGCCCCTGCGGGAAAACCCGGCCTGGAGCCGGGGCCGGCGGGGACGGGGTCGCGCCGGGAGCGAGGAGCTGGGGGGGTCCCCGCCGGACGGGAGCGGGTCCAAGGGGCAGGGGTCGGGGCCCCGGCGCCACGAGGATGGGCTCCGATGGCCCCCGGCGTCAGTAAACCCCCTCCCCCCCACGCTCCCCCCATGGTGGCGGCCGGGTTCACCCCTCCGGTACCGGGGAATCGGGGGGTCCCCCCCCGTCCCCCCCATCTCACCCTCCCCCCCCCCCCCCGGTCCCGTGTCATGTTCTAACTCGGGCTCGCTGACGGGCTCCGGTTATTTATATCAGCGCCCGCCCCCCCGCACCCCCCCCCCCCCCCGCACCCCCCCGCCGCCGCCGCCGCCACCGGGGGAGCCGCGCTGCGCCCTCGCTCCGCTGCCTGCGCCCTGCCCGTTCCCTGCCCGTGCCCATGAAGGTCGTGCCGGGTACGTGGGGGGGGGGGGGGAGGGGACACGGGGGGGGGGGGGGCGGGGGCTGGCGCCGTCCGGTCGGGATATAAAAAGCCGGGATCTGAACCGGGAAGGGGGGGGGGGGGGGGGGCCGGTCCTGCCGGTACCGCGGGCAGGAGGAGGCAGGAGGCGTCCAACCCCCCCCCCCGCGGACCGGGAGGGGTTAAGGGCCGGGGGGGGCGGGCACTGGGGTGTCCCTGCCCCCGGAGCCGAGCCGAGCCGAGCCGAGCCGAGCCGAGCCGAGCCGAGCCCCGGCCCCATGGAGGACACGGGGTCGCTGTTCCCGTCGCTGGTGGCCGCGGGACACGCCGCGTCCCTCGCACTGGTCTGGTACTGGCGGCGGCGGCGCGAGGGGACGGGCGACTCGGGTGAGTTCGGCCCCGCTCGGCTCCGCCCGGCTCCGCTCGGCTCCCCTCGGCTCGGCTCCGCTCGGCTCCCTTCGGGTCCCCCTCGCCCCGCCCACCCCGCCGCCCCCCTCCCTCGTGGGGGGCCGCCCCCTATGGGACGGGAGGTGTTGGGGGGCTCAAGGGGGGTTCCGGGGGGGGGGGGTGATGATGCGGCTCAGCTCCGTGACTCCGTACCCCCAAACCGGCAACACCCCCCATCCCCCCATGCCAAGCCCTCCCCATGGCCCCCCCATGGCCCCCCGATGCCCCCTCGCCCCCCCCCCGGCGCCGGTGCCCCCCAGCAGCTGCTGTCCCCGGCTCTGGAGGTGACGAATACCTCTGGGCACAGGGATCTGGTGACAGGGGGAATGGGGGGGGGGGCACGGGCACGTCCCATTGTGGGGGCGGGCAGGGGCTGCCTGGTTGGGGCCTCGCTGGGGCTCAGGGGACACCCGGGGGGTCCTAGGGCAGGAGTGGGCAGAGGTGCAGCAGGGTCCAATGAGGCTGCGCAGGGGAGACACTGCAGCTGCAGCCACGGGCATTGATCCATCCATGTCATCCTCATCCATCATCCATCATCCATCATCCCTCCACCATCCCTCCATCATCCCTCCATCATCCCTCCATCATCCCTCATCCATCATCCCTCATCCATCATCCATCATCCATCATCCATCATCCCTCATCCCTCCATCATCCCTCATCCATCATCCCTCATCCCTCCATCATCCCTCATCCATCATCCCTCATCCCTCCATCATCCCTCATCCATCATCCCTCATCCCTCCATCATCCCTCATCCATCATCCCTCATCCATCATCCCTCATCCCTCCATCATCCCTCATCCATCATCCCTCATCCATCATCCATCATCCCTCCATCACCCCTCCATCATCCCTCATCCATCATCCCTCATACATCATCCCTCCATCGTCATTCTTCCATCCCTTTCTCCATCCATTGGTATCACTCTATCATTCTTCCATCCCTGCATCCCTCCATCCCTGCATCCATCCTTCTGTCTGTCCCTGCATCCATCCCTGCATCCATCAATCCATCCATCCCTGCATCCATCCCTGCATCCCTCCATCTATCCATCCATCCATCCATCCGTCCGTCATCCCTCCATCATCCCTCCATCATCCCTCATCCATCATCATTCTTCCATCCCTTTCTCCATCCATTGGCATCACTCTATCATTCTTCCATCCCTGCATCCATCAATCCATCCATCCCTGCATCCACCCCTGCATCCATCATCCATCCATCCCCCATGCCTCCATCCCCCATGCATCCATCCCTCCCTCCCTGCCATGGCCCCATCCGTGCCTGTCTCTGCCCTCAGGCACTTTCCAGGGCGTTGCCTGCGGCTTCCGGCATCGGGCGCTGCCAACACCCGGCCAGCGCTGTGCTGCCTGTACCCTGCCTGTACCCACTGCCTGTACCCACAGCCTGTGCTCTGCTGCCTGTACCCTGCCTGTACCCTGCCTGTACCCACAGCCAGCGCTGTGCTGCCTGTACCAGCTGCCTGTACCCTGCCTGTACCCACAGCCAGCGCTGTGCTGCCTGTACCAGCTGCCTGTACCAGCTGCCTGTACCCTGCCTGTACCCACAGCCTGTGCTCTGCTGCCTGTACCCTGCCTGTACCCTGCCTGTACCCACAGCCTGTACCCTGCCTGTACCCAGAGCCTGTGCTGTGCTGCCTGTACCCTGCCTGTACCCACGCCTGTGCTCTGCCTGTACCCACAGCCTGTGCTCTGCTGCCTGTACCCACTGCCTCTCCGCTGCCTGTACCAGCTGCCTGTACCCACAGCCTGTGCTCCGCTGCCTGTACCAGCTGCCTGTACCCACAGCCTGTACCAGCTGCCTGTACCCAGAGCCTGTGCTGTGCTGCCTGTACCCTGCCTGTACCCACAGCCTGTGCTGTGCTGCCTGTACCCACAGCCTGTGCTCTGCTGCCTGTACCCACTGCCCCTCTCCGCTGCCTGTACCAGCTGCCTGTACCCACAGCCTGTGCTCCGCTGCCTGTACCAGCTGCCTGTACCCACAGCCTGTACCAGCTGCCTGTACCCTGCCTGTACCCACAGCCTGTGCTGTGCTGCCTGTACCAGCTGCCTGTACCCACTGCCCCTCTCCGCTGCCTGTACGCACAGCCTGTGCTGCCCTGCCTGTACCCTGCCTGTACCCACAGCCTGTGCTGTGCTGCCTGTACCCTGCCTGTACCCACAGCCTGTGCTGTGCTGCCTGTACCAGCTGCCTGTACCCACAGCCTGTGCTGCCCTGCCTGTACCCACAGCCTGTGCTCTGCTGCCTGTACCCTGCCTGTACCCACAGCCTGTGCTCTGCTGCCTGTACCCACTGCCCCTCTCCGCTGCCTGTACCAGCTGCCTGTACCAGCTGCCCTGCCTGTACCCACAGCCTGTGCTGTGCTGCCTGTACCCACAGCCAGTGCTGCCCTGCCTGTACCCTGCCTGTACCCACAGCCTGTGCTGCCCTGCCTGTACCAGCTGCCCCCCCCCGGTGCCCCCAGCCCCGAGCCTCCCCTGCCCCGTCCCTGCCCCCAGCCCCGTGGTTCTGGCGTCGCCGCCGGCCCTGGCGCTGGCCCAGGCCTGGCCCAAGGGCACCCCCAAGGGCGCAGCTGCTGGGGGCGGACACCTGAGTTCACCCCTGTTCACCCCTGTTCAGCCGTGTTGGGGCGTGTTGGTCTGTGTCATGCCATGTTGGGCTGTGTTGGGGTGTGTTGGGGCGTGTTGGGGCGTGTTATACCATGTTGGTCTGCGCTGTGCTCTATTGGGCTGTATTGAGCCATGTTGAGCTGTGTTGGGGCGTGTTGGGCTGCGTTGAGCCGTGTTGGGCTATGTTGGTCTGTGTTAGGCCATGTTGGTCTGTGTTGGGCTGTGTTGAGCCATGTTGGGCTGTGTTGGGCTGTGTTGATCCATGTTGGTCTGTGTTGGGCTGTGTTATACCATGTTGGTCTGCGCTGTGCTCTATTGGGCTGTATTGAGCCATGTTGAGCTGTGTTGGGGCGTGTTGGGCTGCGTTGAGCCATGTTGGGCTATGTTGGTCTGTGTTAGGCCATGTTGGTCTGTGTTGGGCTGTGTTATGCCGTGTTGGTCTGCGCTGTGCTCTATTGGGCTGTGCTGAGCCATGTTGGGCCATGTTGAGCTGTGTTGGGGCGTGTTGGGCTGTGTTGGGCCATGTTGGGCTATGTTGGGCTGTGTTAGGCCATGTTGGGCTGTGTTGGGCTGTGTTGGGCCATGTTTGGCTGTGTTGGGCCATGTTGGGCCATGTTGGTCTGTGTTGGGCTGTGTTATGCCATGTTGGGCTGCGCTGTGCTCTATTGGGCTGTATTGAGCCATGTTGAGCTGTGTTGGGCTATAGTGGGCTGTGTTGGGCCATGTTGAGCCATGTTGGTCTATGTTGGTCTGTGTTGGTCTGTGTTGGCCTGTGTTGGGCTGTGTTGGGCCATGTTGGTCTGTGCTGAGCTGTGTTGGGCTGTGCCCAGATCCCCCCCCCACCCTGTACCGTTTCTCTCTGGCAGCCCCAAGCCCCCCCGCGGGTCGGTGCCGGGCCGGGGGTCCCGGTGCCGGTGCCGCACGGAGCGGGGGGGGGGCGGTCCCGGGGTTATTCGCGGCTCTTCCGTGCCCCATGGCGGGGGGGGGGGGGGGCGGTGGCTCCGGGCCCGGTGCCGGGGGAGGCTGCAGGGATTTGTGACCCCGGGCCCCCCCCCCCCCCCCGGGGTTTCCGCGCTGCGGCTCCGGTCCCGGCACCACCAGGAGCCGCTGGGGCCGCGCAAGGGGCGACCGGCACCGCCCCCCCCCCCCCCCCCGGTGTGGGGCAGCTGTGGCCAACGTGGCACGAGCGTGGTGGGACCATGGCGTGACCACTGCGGGCATAGCGTGAGCGTGGCATGACCATGGCGTGATCGTGGCATGACCATGGCGTGATCGTGGTGTGACCATGGCGTGAGCGTGGCAAAGATGGCACAACCATGGCAAGCTTGGTGGGACCATGGCATGACCACTGCGTGCATAGCATGACCATGGCATGACCCATGGCAAAAGTGGCATGACCATGGCATGACCATGGCGTGATCGTGGCAAAGATGGCACAGCCATGGCAAGCTTGGTGGGACCATTACATGACCATAGCAAGTGTGGCGTGACCATGGCAAGCCTGGCGTGACCATGGCATGATGTCACATGACCATAGCAAGCCTGGCATGACCATGGCATGAAGTCACATGACCATGGCAAGCCTGGCGTGACCATGGCATGATGTCACATGACCACGGCAAGCCTGGCATGACCATGGCATGGTGTCACATGACCATAGCAAGCCTGGCATGACCATGGCATGGTGTCACATGACCATAGCAAGCCTGGCATGACCATGGCATGGTGTCACATGACCATGGCAAGCCTGGCATGACCATGGCATGATGTCACATGACCATAGCAAGCCTGGCATGACCATGGCATGGTGTCACATGACCATAGCAAGCCTGGCATGACCATGGCATGATGTCACATGACCGTGGCAAGCCTGGCATGACCATGGCATGATGTCACATGACCATGGCAAGCCTGGCATGACCATGGCATGATGTCACATGACCGTGGCAAGCCTGGCATGACCATGGCATGAAGTCACATGACCATGGCAAGCCTGGCATGACCATGGCATGATGTCACATGACCACGGCAAGCCTGGCATGACCATGGCATGAAGTCACATGACCATGGCAAGCCTGGCATGACCATGGCACGCCAATGGCGCACACCAGGGCTGTGTGGGCGCAGCGGCCCCGTGCCCGCTCCCTGTCGGTGTCTCCCGGTCCCCGCTATCGCCCGGCCCCGGTGCTCCCCGCCCCCCCCCAGCTCCTTATCTCTGTGCTGCAGCCGGGGCAGAGCCGTGGGGCAGCCCCGAGCAGCGCGCATCGGGCCCAGCCCCGCACGCTCTGGTGTGGGCCAGTGGGTCCCAGTGGGTACCGGTGGGTCCCAGTATGTCCCAGTGGGTCCCAGTGCATCCCAGTGGGTCCCGGTGTAATCCAATGTATCCCGGTGTGTCCCAGTGGGTCCCAGTGGGTCCCAGTGGGTCCCGGTGTGTCCCAGTGTGTTCCAGTGGGTCCCAGTATGTACCAGTGGGTCCCAGTGTGTCCCAGTGTGTCCCGGTGGGTCCTGGTGTGTCCCGGTGTATCCTGGTGTGTCCCGGTGTGTCCCAGTGGTTCCCAGTGGGTCGTGGTGTGTCCCGGTGTGTCCCAGTGTATCCCAGTGTATCCCAGTGGGTCCCAGTGTGTCCCAGTGTGTTCTGGTGTATCCCAGTGTATCCCAGTGGGTCCCAGTGGGTCCCGGTTGGGCTGCACCAGGGTTGGGTTTTGGCACAGGACCCTCCATGCCCATCAAGGACCCAGGTTGCTGCTGCCGGGGCCCTGTGCCATGGGGTGACCGTGACCGTGCCTGTGCCAAGCCCATGCCCATGCCCGTATCCATGCCTATTCCAGTGCCTGTGCCCTCACCATGCCTGTGCCATACCCGTGCCCGTGCCATGACCATGCCTGTGCCATACCCGTGCCTGTGCCATGCCATGACCATGCCTGTGCCATACCCATGCCCATGCCATGACCATGCCTGTGCCATACCCGTGCCTGTGCCATGCCATGACCATGCCTGTGCCATACCCATGCCCATGCCATGCCATGACCATGCCTGTGCCATACCCGTGCCCGTGCCATGCCGTGACCATGCCCGTGCCATGCCATGACCATGCCTGTGCCGTGCCATGACCATGCCTGTGCCATCCCCTGCCCCTGCTCATGCCATGACCATGCCTGTGCCATACCCGTGCCCATGCCATGACCATCCCGTGCCCATCCCCGTGCCCATCCCATCTCTGTACTGTACCCATGCCTGTGCCGTGACCATGCCTGTGCCATACCCTGCCCGTGCTCACCCCGTGTCCACCCCGTGCCCATCCCCGTGTCCGTTCCCGTGCCCATCCCAGGCCGGCGCCGCTGTTCCGAGCCCCCCTCTCTGCCCCCCCCGGGCCCTGGCGCTGCCGCGGTGCGGATCCAGGGGGTTCCCGGCGGAGCGCCCGGGCGTGGGCTCGGCCCTGGGCCGGGAGGGGCCGGGAAGGGGCCGGGATGAAGGGGCCGGGATGGGGCCGGGATGCGGCCGGGAGGGGCCGGGAAGGGGCCGGGATGAAGGGGCCGGGATGGGGCCGGGATGAAGGGGCCGGGATGGGGCCGGGAGGGGGCCGGGAGGGGCCGGGATGCGGCCTGGCAGCGGCCGTGGGCGCTCTGAGTCAGCGTCGGCCCCGACGCCACGGTGATGGCCGCGGGGCTCTGCTGCGGCTGCTGCAGGGCTGGAGGTGGGTGCTGGGGTGGGGGGCACCCCAGGGGTGATCCCGAGCGGCTCCGGTCTGGGGGTGCCCCCCCCCCGCTTGCGATGAGGTTTGGGGGTTCCCGGGGGTTCCCCCGTGGGGGGGGGCACTGGGCCCTGGCAGGGCGGGGCAGGAGGATGAGGGGGTCAGGGGGGGTCAGGGTGCAGGGGGGGCACGCACTGGGTGCTGCGGGGTACAGGGGGGGTGCAGAGGGTTGGGGGTGCAGGAGGGTGAAGGGAGGGTGCAGCCTCACGGGTGCAGAGGGTTGGGGGTGCAGGGGAGGGGGGCGCAGGTTTAGGGGTGCTGCGTGTGGGGGGCCCAGGACAGGGGTCCCTGGTGCGGGGGTAGGGGGGTGATGGGGGCAGGGGTGCAGGGGCTTTAGGGGGGTGGGATGGGGTTTGCACAGCATTAGGGGTGTCTGGGGGCAGGGGACACGGAGCACTGCAGTGGGGCACTGGTGCGCAGCAGTAGGGGTGTTGGTGCCCAGTAGCAGGGTGTTGGTGCCCAGCAGTAGGGTACTGGTGCACAGCACTGGGGTACTGGTGCCCAGCAGTAGGGTGCGGGGTGCACAGCACTGGGGTACTGGTGCCCAGCACTGGGGGTACTGGTGCCCAGCAGTAGGGGCATTGATGCCCAGTAGCAGGGTACTGGTGCCCAGCACTGGGGTACTGGTGCCCAGTAGGAGGGTACTGGTGCCCAGCACTGGGGTACTGGTAGCCAGCACTGGCGGTACTGGTGCCCAGTAGTAGGGGCATTGATGCCCAGTAGCAGGGGTACTGGTGCCCAGTAGCAGGGTACTGGTTCCCAGCAGCAGGGTACTGGTGCCCAGTAGCAGGGTACTGGTTCCCAGCAGCAGGGTACTGGTGCCCAGTAGCAGGGTACTGGTGCCCAGCACTGGGGGTACTGGTTCCCAGTAGCAGGGTACTGGTGCCCAGCACTGGGGGTACTGGTGCCCAGTAGCAGAGTGTTGGTTCCCAGTAGCAGGGTGCGGGCGCAGCCCCGTGTCTGCAGCGGGTTTCGGGGTGCGGGTCCCGCTCTGGCCCCGCCCCCCCGGTGCCTCCGGTCCGGGCTCTCGGTGCCGTTCCCGGGGCGGTGGCAGCGGCGGGGGCGGGGCCCGCTCGGCCCCTCCCGTCCCGTCCCGTCCGTGGGGCAGCGGCGGCGGCGGCGGCGGCCCCGGGCCCATGGAGGGCAGCGGCGGCGGGGGGGGGGCTCCCGGTGCCCTCGGGTGGGGGCTGAGCGGCGGCTCCGAGCCCGAGCGGCGGCGGTTCCTGAGCGCGCGGCTCTGCTGCACCGGTGCGGGCGGGGGCGGAAACGGGAGGGGACCGGGGGGGGGGGTTCGGGCCGGTTCGGGTGGGGTCGGGTCGGGTCGGGTCGGGTCGGGCGGGTTCGGGGGGATTCGGGCCGGTTCGGGCGGATTCGGTTCGGGTCGGGGCTGCGGGACCGGGCGGGACCCGCTCCGGGGGGGGCCGCGGGGATATCGGGGGCGGACGGGGGGGGGGGGGGAGAAGCGGGGCCTGACGCAGGGACCCGCCCCCCCCCCGGGGAGGGACCGCCCCCGGGAGCTGGGCGGGGCCTGAGCTGGGCTGGGCTGGGGCGAGCGGGTCTGAACTGGGCTGAACTGGGCTTGAGCTGGGCTTGAGCTGAACTGGGCTTGGTTTAGGCTGAACTGAACTGAGCTGAACTGGGCTGAGCTGGGATTGAGTTGGGCTGAGCTGGGCTGAACTGAGCTGGGTTTGGGCTGAACTGGGCTGGGCTGAGCTGAGCTGTGCTGAATTGAACTGCGCTGAGCTGAACTGAACTGGGCTGAACTGGGCTTGAGCTGGGCTGACCTGGGCTGAACTGGGCTGAGCCAAGCTTGAGTTGGGATGAACTGAGCTAAACTGGACTGAAGTGAGCTGGGCTGGGCTGGGCTGAACTGGGTTTGAGCTGAGCTGGGCTGAGCTGAGCTGAACTGGGATTGAGCTGAGCTGAACTGGGCTGAACTGGGATTGAGCTGGGCTGAGCTGGGCTGAACTGGGATTGAGCTGAGCTGAACTGGGCTGAACTGGGATTGAGCTGGGCTGAACTGGGCTGAACTGGGATTGAGCTGGGCTGAACTGGGCTGAACTGGGATTGAGCTGGGCTGAACTGGGCTGAAATGGGCTGGGTTTGGGCTGAACTGGGCTGGGCTGAGCTGAGGCTGTACTGGACTGAACTGGGCTGGACTGGGCTGAACTGGGCTGAACTGGGCTTGAGCTGGGCTGAACTGGGCTGAACTGGGCTGAACTGGGCTTGAGTGGGATGAACTGGGCTGAACTGGGCTGAAGTGAGCTGGGCTGGGCTGGGCTGAACTGGGTTTAGCTGAGCTGGGCTGAACTGAGCTGAACTGGGATGGACTGGGGTGAACTGGGCTGAACTGGGATGGACTGGGCTGAACTGGGCTGAACTGGATGGCTGGGCTGAACTGGGCTGAACTGGGATTGAGCTGGGCTGGACTGGGTTGAACTGGGATGGACTGGGCTGGACTGGGCTGAACTGGGATTGAGCTGGCTGAACTGGGCTGAACTGGATGCTGGGCTGAACTGGGCTGAACTGGGATTGAGCTGGGCTGAACTGGGCTGAACTGGGATTGAGCTGGGCTGAACTGGGCTGAACTGGGATTGAGCTGGGCTGAACTGGGCTGAACTGGGATTGAGCTGGGCTGAAATGGGCTGTAGCCAGGTTCACGTCTGTCTGTAGCTGTGCACGTGTGCACCCGTGTGTGTGCCAGTGCAGCCCATGTGTGCACCCACGGGTGCGCCCCGTACATGTACAGGCCCTGGTGAGCGTCAGCGCACGCATGCACCCAGCCCACACGTGCACACGCGTGTTTGCGTGTCCATGTGCGTGCACACGCGTGTGCTGCTCTGTGCTCGGTACCCGGGCCCTGCCTGTGCTTTGGCACCGCTTCGCAGCCTCCTGCCCACGGTGCTGGCCCCGTGCCGGGTGCGCCGGTGCCCGCGGTGATGCCGGTGGCGGCCGTGGATCCAGCGCATGAGCGGGTGTGGAGCCGGTGCTGGCCCTGCCGGTGCTGCCGGTGCTGCAGTGCTGCCGGTGCTGCGGTGCTGCCAGTGCTGCGGTGCTGCCGGTGCTGCGGTGCTGAGGGTGCTGTGGTGCTGCCGGTGCTGTGGTGCTGCCGGTGCTGCCGGTGCTGCCGGTGCTGCGGTGCTGCGGTGCTGCCGGTGCTGCGGTGCTGCCGGTGCTGCCGGTGCTGCCGGTGCTGCGGTGCTGCGGGTGCTGCGGTGCTGCCGGTGCTGTGGTGCTGCCGGTGCTGCGGTGCTGCGGTGCTGAGGGTGCTGTGGTGCTGCCGGTGCTGTGGTGCTGCCGGTGCTGCCGGTGCTGCGGTGCTGCGGTGCTGCGGTGCTGCCGGTGCTGCGGTGCTGCCGGTGCTGCCGGTGCTGCCAGTGCTGCGGTGCTGCGGTGCTGCCGGTGCTGCGGTGCTGCCGGTGCTGCCGGTGCTGCCAGTGCTGCGGTGCTGCGGTGCTGCCGGTGCTGCCGGTGCTGCCGGTGCTGCGGGTGCTGCCGGTGCTGCCGGTGCTGCCGGTGCTGCCGGTGCTGCGGTGCTGCGGTGCTGCCGGTGCTGCCGGTGCTGCCGGTGCTGCGGTGCTGCCGGTGCTGCCGGTGCTGCCGGTGCTGCCGGTGCTGCGGTGCTGCCGGTGCTGCCGGTGCTGCCGGTGCTGCCGGTGCTGCCGGTGCTGTGGTGCTGCCGGTGCTGCTGGTGCTGCGGTGCTGCGGTGCTGCCGGTGCTGCCAGTGCTGCGGTGCTGCGGTGCTGCCGGTGCTGCCAGTGCTGCGGTGCTGCGGTGCTGCCGGTGCTGCTGCGGTGCTGCAGGTGCTGCGGTGCTGCCGGTGCTGCCGGTGCTGCCGGTGCTGCCGGTGCTGCCGGTGCTGCGGTGCTGCCGGTGCTGCTGCGGTGCTGAGGGTGCTGTGGTGCTGCCGGTGCTGTGGGTGCTGCGGTGCTGCCGGTGCTACCGGTGCTGCCGGTGCTGGCCCTGCTGGTGCTTCCGGTGCTGCCGGTGCTGCCGGTGCTGCGGTGCTGCCGGTGCTGCCGGTGCTGCCGGTGCTGCCGGTGCTGCCGGTGCTGCCGGTGCTGCGGGTGCTGCCGGTGCTGCCGGTGCTGCCGGTGATGCCGGTGATGCGGGTGCTGCGGTGCTGCCAGTGCTGCCGGTGCTGCGGTGCTGTGGTGCTGCTGTGGTGCTGGAGTGCTGTCGGTGCTGCCGGTGCCCATGTCCCGGCAAGGGGCAGCTCCGGCCTCAGCCCCGTTCCCGCAGCGGCCCCAGATGTTCTTGGCGCCAGATGTGGAGGACGCGTGCGTGCAGCGGCGCTGCCTGCGTGCCGCGGCCTGGGGCTGCCCAGCGGCAACGGCTCTGCCTGCCCTGCCTGTGCTGCCTGCACGGGAACCCGGGCCGGGGGTGCCGGTTGTTCTGGTGGGTGCTGGTGGGTACCGGTCGTGCTGGTGGGTGCTGGTTGTTCCGGTATGTGTCGGTTGTGCCAGTGGGTGCCGGTGGGTGCTGGTGGGTGCTGATTGTTCCAGTGGGTGCCGGTTGTTCCGGTAGGTGCCGGTTGTGCTGGTGGCTGCTGGTTGTTCTGGTGGGTACCGGTGGGTTCCGGTGGGTGCTGGTTGTTCCAGTGGGTGCCAGTGCATGCTGGTCGTGCCAGTGGGTACTGGTGGGTGCTGGTGGGTGCCGGTTGTTCCGGTAGGTGTCAGTCGTGCCGGTGGGTGCCGGTGGGTGCCGGTGCATGCTGGTCATGCTGGTGGGTGCCAGTGGGTGCCAGTTGTTCCAGTGGGTGCCGGTGGTTGCTGGTGGGTGCCGGTGCGTGCTGGTTGTTCTGGTGCGTGCTGGTGGGTTCCAGTCGTGCCGGTGGGTTCCGGTGGGTTCCGGTGGGTTCTGGTGGTGCCGGTGGGTGCTGGTGGGTGCCTGCGGGTTCTGGTGTGTTCCGGTGGTGCCGGTCGTGCCGGTGGGTGCTGGTGGGTTCTGGTGGGTTCCGGTTGTTCCGGTAGCTGTCAGTCGTGCCAGTGGGTGCCAGTGGGTGCCGGTGCATGCTGGTTGTTCCGGTGGGTGCCGGTGGTGCCGGTGGGTGCCGGTGTCTTCCAGTCGTGCCAGTGGGTGCCAGTGGGTGCCGGTTGTTCTGGTGTGTTCCGGTGGGTGCCGGTCGTGCCAGTGGGTGCCGGTGGGTGCTGGTTGTTCCGGTGGGTTCTGGTGGGTTCCGGTTGTTCCGGTGGGTGCCGGTGCCGAGCGCTGCCCTCCCGATGAATCCCAGCAGCCACAGCCCCGGTGCCCTTTGGCCTCCAGGCAGGGTTCGGGCTGCGCCGGCGCTGCCGATGCCGGGTGCGGCACCGGGCGCCCCTTTAATGGGTACCGCGGGTACCGGGGGTGATGCCGGGGGTGCCGCGGGAGACCCCGCGCTGGTGCCGCCCCCTTTGGGGCCCTGCGGGACCCCCTCCACGGGGCTCTGCCCCCCCCCCAGGTGTGGGGCGCGTGGGGCTGGGAGGGGCCCAATGAGCCCTGCGCTGTGGGGCGGGGAGCGGGGAACCCCCCCCCCCCGGTGTGGGGCAGGGGGGGAGGGGTTAAGGGGCGGGTCCTGTGGGGCGGGAAGGGCGGGGCCGGCTCCTCCCTGGGGCCGCCCCCTCGGGGCTGGGGCTGGGGCCGGGGCCGGGTCCGGTCTCGGTCTCAGCGGCTGCGGGCGCCGCCATGGAGCGGAGCGGCCGCGGTGCGGGGCCGGGCTCCGAGGACAGCCTCTACCTGGCCGTGCTCCGGGCCTCCGAGGGCAGGAAAGGTGCGGGCGGGGCGGGGCGGGGGCGGCCGCGGTGCGGGGCGGAGGTGGCCATGATGTGGGGCGCGGTGATGGCCGCGGTGCGGCGTGGGGCGGTGGCCGTGGTGTGGGGCGCAATGGGGTTAGAGTGGGGCGCAGTGGGGTTAGCGTGGGGCGCAGTGGAGTTGGTGTGGGGCGCAGTGGGGCTAGTGTGGGGCGCAGTGGGGTTGGTGTGGGGCGCAGTGGGGTTAGTGTGGGGCGCAGTGGAGTTAGTGTGGGGCGCAGTGGGGTTAGTGTGGGGCGCAGTGGGGTTAGTGTGGGGCGCAATGGGGTAATGTGGGGAGCAGTGGAGTTGGTGTGGGGTGCAGTGGGGTTAGTGTGGGGCGCAGTGGAGTTGGTGTGGGGTGCAGTGGGGTTAGTGTGGGGCGCAATGGGGTAATGTGGGGAGCAGTGGAGTTGGTGTGGGGTGCAGTGGGGTTAGTGTGGGGCGGTGGCCGTGGTGTGGGGCGCAGTGGGGTTAGTGTGGGGTGGTGGCTGTGGTGTGGGGCGCAGTGGGGTTAGTGTGGGGCAGGGTGGTGTCTGTGGGGCAGGTTAGGGGTTGGTGTCTGTAGGGCATCCTGTGGGGCAGACGCTGTGCTGGGGCGGTGTCTGTGGGGCAGGTTATGGGGCAGACGCTGTGCTGGGGTGGTGTCTGTGGGGCAGGTTATGATGTGGTGTCTCTAGGGCAGCCTGTGGGGCAGGCCCCGTGCTGGGGTGGTGTTTGTGAGGCAGGTTATGGTGTGGTGTCTGTGGGGCAGGTTATGGTGTGATGTCTCTAGGGCAGCCTGTGGGGCAAGCCCCACGCTGGGGCGGTGTCTATGGGGCAGGTTATGGTGTGGTGTCTGTGGGGCAGACCCTGCACTGGGGTGGTGTCTATGGGGCAGGTTATGGGGCAGACCCTGCGCTGGGGCTGTGTTTATGGGGCAGGTTATGGGGCAGACTGCGCTGGGATGGTGTCTATGGGGCAGGTTATGGTGTGGTGTCTATGGGGCAGACTGCGCTGGGGCGGTGTCTATGGGGCAGGTTATGGGGCAGACTGCGCTGGGATGGTGTCTATGGGGCAGGTTATGGTGTGGTGTCTATGGGGCAGACTGCGCTGGGATGGTGTCTATGGGGCAGGTTATGGTGTGGTGTCTATGGGGCAGACTGCGCTGGGATGGTGTCTATGGGGCAGGTTATGGGGCAGACTGCGCTGGGGCTGTGTCTATGGGGCAGGTTATGGTGTGGTGTCTATGGGGCAGGCCCTGCGCTGGGATGGTGTCTATGGGGCAGGTTATGGGGCAGACCCTGCACTGGGGCGGTGTCTATGGGGCAGGTTATGGTGTGGTGTCTATGGGGCAGACTGCGCTGGGATGGTGTCTATGGGGCAGGTTATGGGGCAGACTGCGCTGGGATGGTGTCTATGGGGCAGGTTATGGTGTGGTGTCTATGGGGCAGGTTATGGGGCAGACGCGCCCGAGGCTGCGTTTCCCCACGCTGGCGCCGGCCCCATCCCCGCCCTGCCGGAGCTGCCGCCGGCCCTGCCCGAACCCATCCCTGCCCTCGCCCTGCCCGTACCCATCCCGGTCCCTGCCTGGGCCTGGGCCCCTCCCATCCGGTGCCACCGGCGCCGCGGGGCCAATCCCGGCCCGTTTTGGCACCGCTGACTCAGGGCCGTGGGTGCCAGAACCCCCCCCTCCCCCCCCGGGCACCCGGGGCTGTGCCGGGGCCTGGCCTGCGGCGACCGCTTCCTTCCCCATGAGTCAGGCATGGGCCTGGCACCGTTGGTGCAGCGCTTCCTGCCAGGCCCCTGCGGTGCCACCGCGTGTGCTGCCGGGCAGGGCCGGGGCGTTGTGTTGTGGCGCCACTGGGTTGTGCCGGGTGTCGTGGCACGGTGCCACGCTGTGGTGCTGTACCAGGGTGCCACAGGGTTGTGCTGGGTGTTGTGGCACGGTGCCGCGCTGTGGTGCTGTGCCAGGGTGCCACTGGGTTGTACTGGGTGTCGTGGCACGGTGCTGTGCCGTGGTGCTGTGCCAGGGTGCCACTGGGTTGTACTGGGTGTTATGGCACAGTGTTGTGCCATGGTGCCGTACCAGGGTGCCACAGGGTTGTGCTGGGTGTCGTGGCACGGTGCTGTGCCATGGTGCCGTACCAGGGTGCCACAGGGTTGTACTGGGTGTTATGGCACAGTGTTGTGCCATGGTGCCGTACCAGGGTGCCACTGGGTTGTGCTGGGTGTCGTGGCACTGTGTTGTGCCATGGTGCTGTGCCAGGGTGCCACTGGGTTGTACTGGGTGTTATGGCACAGTGTTGTGCCATGGTGCCGTACCAGGGTGCCACTGGGTTGTGCCGGGTGTTGTGGCACGGTGCCGCGCTGTGGTGCCGTACCAGGGTGCCACTGGGTTGTACTGGGTGTTGTGGCACTGTGTTGTGCCATGGTGCTGTACCAGGGTGCCACAGGGTTGTACTGGGTGTTATGGCACGGTGTTGTGCCATTGTGCCATACCAGGGTGCCACTGGGTTGTACTGGGTGTCGTGGCACTGTGTTGTGCCATGGTGCCGTACCAGGGTGCCACTGGGTTGTACTGGGTGTTGTGGCACGGTGCTGTGCCGTGGTGCCGTACCAGGGTGCCATCGGGTTGTACTGGGTGTCGTGGCACGGTGCTGTGCTGTGGTGCCGTACCAGGCGGTTGTGCCGCGGTGCTGCCGGTTGTGCCGCGGTGCTGCCGGTTGTGCCACGGTGATGCCGGTTGTGCCGCGGTGCCGCCTCTCACCCTCCCTCTGCTCTCTTGCAGATGAGCGAGACCGTGTCCAGAAGAAAACCTTCACCAAATGGGTCAACAAGCACCTCCTCAAGGTACCGGAGCCCCGGGGCCAGGGCCCGGGTGGCTGTGCCGGGGGGTTCGTGGTGCTTTGGTGCCGAGTGGGAGGGGGGGGTGGTCTCTGGTGCCGTGGATCCCGGCGCTGCTGCCGGCGCATCCCCACACAGTGCCCAAAGCCCGCGGCGCCGGTGCCGGTGCCGGTGCCGGTGCGGGGCCTGCCCTGACTCTCTCTTTCTGCCTCTCCCCGCGCAGCACTGGCGAGCAGAGGTAGGTCCGTGTGTGCCGCGGCGTCACCGCGCTGCCCCTCGCTCACACCCCGCTGCCGTAGCGGCGCTGCGCGGCACAGCCGAGCTCTGCATGCGGCACAGCCACGGCACCGGGATGGGGCAATGGGGGCTGTGGGGGGGGGCACCGGCTGCAGCTGGGGGGGGGGTGTTGGTGTAACCGCGCTGCCGGGGCCGTGCCGCGGTGACGGTGACGCTGTCACCGTGCGTCCGCCAGGCTCAGCGCCACGTCAATGACCTGTACGAGGACCTCCGGGACGGGCACAACCTCATCTCCCTGCTCGAGGTGCTCTCAGGGGACAAGCTGGTGAGTCCCACGCCGAACGCGCCGCCGCCGCCGCCATCACCACCCTCAGCCATCGGCACCCCCCCCCCCCCATCTCGTGCCCCCTGCATCCGCCCCCACCCCCGCTTGGCCAATGCCGGCGCCGCGGCTCTAACGCGGGGACGTCTCTTTGCTTTGGTGCCCCGGCGCTCACCGGCCCCCTCGGGCTTTGCCTTCTCCTGCTCCCGGCGCTGCCGGGCAGCCGCGGGAGCGCGACGTCGTCCGGAGCTTGCGGTTGGTGAGTGGTGGCACGGCACCGCATGGCACCGTACGGCACCGCGAGTGCTGGTGCAGGACCGCATGGCACCGTATGGCACCGCGAGTGCCGGTGCAGGACCGCATGGCACCGTATGGCACCGCGAGTGCCGGTGCAGGACCGCATGGCACCGTACGGCACCGCGAGTGCCGGTGCAACACCGCATGGCACCGCGAGTCCCCGTGCTGCACCGCGCATCCTGGTGCAGCCCCACATGGCACCGTACGGCACCGCGAGTGCCGGTGAAGGACTGCATGGCACTGCGAGTCCCTGTGCTGCACTGCGTGTCCCCATGTGGCACCCCGCATCCTAGTGCAGCACTGCATGGCACCATACGGCACCGCAAGTGCCGGTGCAGGACTGAATGGCACCGCGTGTCCCCATGTGGCACCGCGCGTCCTGGTGCAGCACCGTATGGCACCGTGAGTGCCGGTGCAACACCGCATGGCGCCATACGGCACCGTGAGTGCCGGTGCAGCACTGCATGGCACTGTGAGTGCCGGTGCAGCACCGCGTGTCCCCACATGGCACCGTGAGTGCCAGTGCAGCACCGCATGTCCCCACGTGGCACCGGGAGTGCCGGTGTGCACCACATGGTGCCCGGCCGCGACCTTTCCGTACCAGCAGCCCCAGTGGGTGCCCTGTGATGGTGTCACCAGGAGGTGCCGGCACCGGTGGCACTGCACCAGTGGGGTTTCCGGGTGCCCCACGGCCGTGGCTCAGAGCAGACCCCGGTGCACTTGGGGGCTCCCCGGTGTGTCCGGTGCCGGGGGTGCCGGGGCTCCGTCCCCGCGGCGAGGGCAGCGTGCGCGGTGCTGCCGCGGTGCTGAGGAAGCGCGGGCGCGGGATCCGGTGCCGGAGCCCATTGTCCGCTTGAGCCGCGCTTCCTGCAGCAGCCCCGGGGCCCTGGGGCCGGGCTGGGGTTTCCTGGCTCGGCTGTGCCGGGGCAGTGCCGGGGCAGTGCCGGTGCCGGTGCCGGCGGCTCAGTGCCGTGTCCCCGCAGCCCCGCGAGAAGGGCCGGATGCGCTTCCACAAGCTGCAGAACGTGCAGATCGCCCTCAACTACCTGAAGCATCGCCAGGTGAGGGGGGCCCGGGGGGGGTTTGGTGCTGCCGGGAGCCCCCGGTGCCACCGCGGCGTCACCACGACCCCGCGCGCCCCATAGGTGAAGCTGGTGAACATCCGCAACGATGACATCGCCGACGGCAACCCCAAGCTCACGCTGGGGCTCATCTGGACCATCATCCTGCACTTCCAGGTGTGCCGGGGAGGGTGCCGTGGGGCGGGGGCTGTGGGGCAGGGATGGTGCCGCAGGGATGGGATGTTGCTATGGGGTGGTTGCTACGGGGTGGTTGATATGGGGCGGGTGCTGTGGGGTGGTTGCTGTGTGGTGGTTGCTATGGGGCAGTTGCTATGGGGCGATTGCTATGGGGTGGTTGCTATGGGGCAGTTGCTATGGGGCGGTTGCTGTGGGGTGGTTGCTATGGGGCAGTTGCTATGGGGCGATTGCTATGGGGCGGTTGCTGTGGGGTGGTTGCTGTGGGGTGGTTACTATGGGGTAGTTGCTGTGGGGCGGTTGCTGTGGGGTGGTTGCTATGGGGCAGTTGCTATGGGGCAGTTGCTATGGGGCGATTGCTGTGGGGCAGTTGCTATGGGGCGGTTGCTGTGGGGTGGTTGCTGTGGGGCGGTTGCTGTGGGGCGGTTGCTGTGGGGCAGGTGCTGTGGGGCAGGTGCTGTGGGGCGGTTGCTGTGGGGTGGTTGCTGTGGGGCGGTTGCTGTGGGGCGGTTGCTGTGGGGCAGTTGCTGTGGGGTGGTTGCTGTGGGGTGGTTGCTATGGGGTGGTTGCTGTGGGGTGGGTGCTGTGGGGTGGTTGCTGTGGGGTGGTTGCTGTGGGGCAGGTGCTGTGGGGCGGTTGCTGTGGGGTGGTTGCTGTGGGGTGGTTGCTGTGGGGCGGTTGCTGTGGGGTGGGTGCTGTGGGGTGGTTGCTGTGGGGCCGGTGCCCTGGGGCCGGTGCTGTGGGTTCAGTGCCGTGGTGTCGATGCCGTGGGGCCGGTGCCATGGGTTCGGTGCCATGGGGTCTGCGCCGTGGGTTCGGTGTCGTGGGGTGGTTGCCATGGGTTTGGTGCCGTGGGGTCGGTGCCGTGGGGCCGGTGCCATGGGTTCAGTGCCGTGGTGTTGGTGCCATGGTGTTGGTGCCGTGGTGTTGGTGCCGTGGTATTGGTGCCATGGGTTCAGTGCCGTGGGGCCGGTGACGTGGGTTCAGTGCCGTGGGGTCGGTGCCGTGGGTTCGGTGCCGTGGGGTTGGTGCCGTGGGGTCGGTGCCATGGGGTCGGTGCCGTGGGTTCGGTGCCGTGGGTTCAGTGCCGTGGGTTCGGTGCCGTGGTGTTGGTGCCGTGGTGTTGGTGCCATGGTGCCAGCGCAGCGCGGTAACCGCCACGGTGCCGTCAGATCTCGGACATCCAGGTCACGGGGCAGTCCGAGGACATGACCGCCAAGGAGAAGCTGCTGCTGTGGTCCCAGCGCATGGTCGAGGGCTACCAGGGGCTGCGCTGCGAGAACTTCACGGCGAGCTGGCGCGACGGCCGCCTCTTCAACGCCATCATTCACCGGCACAAGTACGCGCTGCCGGCGCCGCCTGCGCCATGGGCACCGCAGCCGCAGCCGCATCCTGCTCTGCACCCCCTTAGCCACAGCCCCAGCCCCAGCCCCTTCCCTTTCCATCCCCATCCCCATCCCATCCCCTCCCCTCCCCATCCCCATCCCCATCCCCTCCCCATCCCCATCCCCATCCCCTCCCCATCCCCATCCCCATCCCCTCCCCATCCCATCCCCTTCCCTTTCCATCCCCATCCCATCCCCATCCCCATCCCCATCCCATCCCCTCCTCATCCCCTTCCCACCCCCTTTCCATCCCCATCTCTATGTCCCCATCTCCATCCCCTTCCCATCCCCATCCCCATCCTTGCTCTGGGCTCTGTGGGGACTCAGCCCCACATCGCTGCTGCCGGGCGCTGCTGATGCCCACCCATAGCCGGGCTGTTCCTGCCCCACACTGGGGCTGGGGGGGGCTGCTGCTGGCTCCATGGGGCTCTGCTTGCTCTGGGTCTGTGTGCGCGGTGCCCCTGGGTGGCTGCTGGCTCCTGGTGCCGGTGTCCCCGCTGTGGTGCCAGTGCCAGTCCCAGTGCCGGTGCTGGTGCCAGTGCCGGTGCCGGTGTCCCCTCTGTAGTGCCAGTCCCTGTGCCGGTGCCGGTGCTGGTGCCGGTGTCCCCGCCGCGGTGCCGGTCCCGGTGCCGGTGCCAGTGTCCCTGCCCGGTCCCGGTGCTGGTCCCTGTGCCGGTGCTGGTCCCAGTGCCGGTGCTGGTCCCGGTGCCGGTGCTGGTCCCAGTCCCAGTGCTGGTCCCGGTGCCGGTGCGTGTCCCTGGTCCCGGTGCTGGTCCCTGTGCCAGTGCCAGTGCTGGTGCCAGTGCCGGTGCTGGTGTCCCTGCTGCGGTCCCTGTGCCGGTGCCGGTGCCGGTGTCCCCTCCGCGGTGCGGGTGCGGGTGCGGGTGCTGAGCGTGCCTCCCGCAGGCCGATGCTCATCGACATGAGCCGCGTTCACCGCCAGAGCAACCTGGAGAACCTGGAGCAGGCGTTCACCGTGGCCGAGCGCGAGCTGGGGGTCACGCGGCTGCTGGACCCCGAAGGTGCCGGGGACACCACAGACCCCATCCCCCCCCTGAACACCCCCCCCATACCCCCATACCCCCTCCCCCCCTGTACCCCGCAGCTCCCTGTGCCCCCATCTCCCCTATGCCCCTTGTGCCCCCCGTGCCCCCTGTGCCCCCCAAGGGCCCCGTCCCCTCCTGTTGCCCCCCGTGCCCCCCATCCCCCCCATGCCCCCGATCCCCCTGTGCCCCCCATGCCCCCCTGTGCCCCCCAAGCCCCCCGTGCCCCCCATCCCCCCTGAGTCCCCCATCCCCCCCCGTGCCCCTTGACCCCCCCGTGCCCCAGACCTGGCCCCCCCATGCCCCCCATCCTCCCCATCCTCCCCGTCCCCCCCTGTGCCCCCTGTATCCCCCCATGTCCCCCGTCCCCCCATGCCCCCCATCCCCCCCATGCCCCCCATGCCCCCTGACCCCCCCGTGTCCCCCAGACGTGGATGTGCCGCAGCCGGACGAGAAGTCCATCATCACCTACGTGTCCTCGCTCTACGATGCGATGCCGCGCGTGCCGGAGCCGCAGGACGGAGTCAAGGCCAACGTCAGTGGGGGGCAATGGAGGGGGGGGTGGCACCGGGCCCCGCGTCCCCGCATCCCCCCCTTACCCAGGTCATAGAATGATAGAGCCATAGACCCATGGAACCATAGAACCATGGAACCATGGAACCATAGAGCCATAGAGCCATAGAGCCATAGAGCCATAGACCCACAGACCCATAGACCCATAGACCCATAGACCCATAGACCCATAGAACCATGGACACATAGAACCATAGACCCATAGACCCATAGACCCATAGAACCATGGACACATAGAACCATAGACCCATAGACCCATAGACCCATAGACCCATAGACCCATAGACCCATAGACCCATAGAACCATGGACACATAGAACCATAGAACCATAGACCCATAGACCCATAGAACCATGGACACATAGAACCATAGACCCATAGACCCATAGACCCATAGACCCATAGACCCATAGACCCATAGACCCATAGAACCTTAGAACCTTAGAACCATAGACCCATAGACCCATAGACCCATAGACCCATAGCCCCATAGCCCCATAGAACCATAGACCCATAGACCCATAGACCCATAGACCCATAGACCCATAGACCCATAGACCCATAGACACTAGACCCATAGACACAAGACCCACATAGACCCATAGACCCATAGACCCATAGACCCATAGACCATAGAACCTTAGAACCTTAGAACCATAGACCCATAGACCCATAGACCCATAGACCCATAGCCCCATAGCCCCATAGAACCATAGACCCATAGACCCATAGACCCATAGACCCATAGACCCATAGACCCATAGAGCCATAGAGGCCATAGAGCCATAGACCCATAGACCCATAGACCCATAGACCCATAGACACATAGACCCATAGACACATAGAACCATGGACACATAGACCCATAGACCCATAGACCCATAGACCCATAGAACCATAGAACCTTAGAACCTTAGAACCATAGACCCATAGACCCATAGACCCATAGACCCATAGCCCCATAGCCCCATAGACCCATAGACCCATAGACCCATAGACCCATAGACCCATAGACCCATAGACCCATAGAGCCATAGAGGCCATAGAGCCATAGACCCATAGACCCATAGACCCATAGACCCATAGACACATAGACCCATAGACACATAGAACCATGGACACATAGAACCATAGACCCATAGACACATAGCCGCATAGACCCATGGAATGGTTTGGATTGGGAAGGAGCTGAAGCTCACCCAGTGCCATGGGCAGGGACTCCTCACACTGAACCATGGTACCCAAGGCTCTGTCCAACCTGGCCTTGGGATGGAGCATTCCCAACCTCCCTGGGCACCCATCCCAGTGCCTCAGCACCCTCCCAGGGAAGAATTCCCTCCTTAGATCCAATCTAAACCTCCCCTGTTCCAGTTTGACCCCATTACCCCTTGTCCCATCACTGCAGTCCCTAATGGAGAGTCCCTCCCCAGTATCCCTATAGCCCCCTGCAGACACCGGAAGGATGCTCTGAGGTCTCCACGCAGCACAGGCCTATGTCCCATGTGTCCGTGATGTCCCCCATATCCCATGTTCTCATGTTCCCCATGCCCCTATCCCCATCCCCATGCCCATCCATGCCCCATGCCCATGCCCATCCATGCCCCATCCCCATGCGCATCCATGCCCCTATCCCCATGCCCATGCCCATCCATGCGCATGCCCTGTCCCCTGCCCCATGCAGGAGCTGCAGCTGCGCTGGCAGGAGTACTACGAGCTGGTGACGCTGCTGCTGCAGTGGATGCGGCAGCACACGGGCAGCTTCGAGGAGCGCCGCGTGCCGGCCAGCTACGAGGAGATCGAGGTGAGGACCTGACCCCCATGCACCCCCATATCCCCCCCATAACCCCCCATGCACCCCCATGTCCCCCCCATAACCCCCCATGCACCCCCATGTCCCCCCCATAACCCCCCATGCACCCCCATATCCCCCCCATAACCCCCCATACCCCCCATGCCCCCCCA
>NW_026901713.1:0-52993 GCF_033783945.1 Neopsephotus bourkii
ACATTCATGGCTTTGTAAATGCAAGTCAGTGTCAGACTCTGCTGTTGGGATGGAAATCCTGAATGTTCAGCAGGTGGAAAGACCCTGGCTCACAGACACGCAGGACTCACTTAAGTAAGATGCATTTAATAAGACATCTGAACATTTCCCCCCTTTTCCAAAAAATTAAAAAAAAAAGGAGAAAAAATATCTCGTAAGGCTCGTGACTAATTAAATTCTCACTCTAGTCATGATTAATGTAACAAATAATTACAGCTTAGATCTAATATAGATACAACTAATTGTTCTGCCCACAGTGCATCGTGACTAACAATTAAACAGAGCTTCCAAAGCAACTGAGAGCAGATCTTAGGCTAACCTTTTGCCTTGTTGTGCTTTTGCTGCCGAAGGAATATACATGCCTACAGCTTTTGTATTCCCATACACATCACTTGCAGTGACAGACTCTTCTCTTATTAGATGTTAGACAAGCTTATTCCTTTTAACTTCATGTGTTCCCACTTTGTGAGACTGTAGGGCAAATAAAAAAATAGGGAGACACAGAAAAGAAAAAGACTGCTTCACCTCCAGGTCCCTTGAGAGTTTCTAGCCTGGAAAGCTCTCTTTCACTCTGTAGCTGTATCAGTATAGCTGGTTTGAAGGTTTTGAGTTGACTCCAACCTGGCAGCTGAAGATGAATCTTTGTTGTTTTTTTTCTTTCCCCAAAATGTTTCTCTTTGTTGTTTTAATTGAAGCAAGCCACATTATAAAAACATACATTCTGTCCCATCCAAGTTCACTGATGTAGAAGCCTGGACTTTGTAGTTCATATTCGATTTACTCAGCACCACACAGGCATCTTTCTTGATCCTCATGCGTGGAGTGTGAATCTAAATGAAACAGGTCTGATGGATTTGCTGAAGGATGATGGATTTATAAAACTTAAAAAAAAAAAAAAAAAAAAGAAAATGGAAATGAAAGAATAAGAAAGAGACCTGGAAGTAAAAGGGGAAAAAGTGGCTTTGGATTCTGACCAATTAAATCGAATGGCTAAGCAGCCGATAACCTTAATCGGGCCAGGATTTCACTTCCGCTTTTGCATTTCAGGAAAATAATTGAAGATATATTCTCATCAAGATAAAGCTTCCACCTCCTTCTTGGATATCCTCTTTGAATATGGGTGAGTCACAATATAAGTAGTGATTTGGTTTTGGTTTGTTTGTTGTTTTTTTTCTGTGTCGTGTGTTTGAAAGCTATGAATAACTGAAACAAAAAATTGTTCGTATTTTGTACATTACCTGGCTATAGCTTAATACTGCAGTAATAGTGATGTTAATAATAATAATGTTACACGCCTAATAACTACAAAATATGTGAACAGAAGATGAGGTATGAGTTGTCATTTGACTTAAATAGTGATGAGTATTGCATGGGAAGGAAAACTGTAGAGGTAAAACATTAAATCAATCCAGTGACCTTTCTAGTTCTCAGATATAGAGATAATCTGTAAGAATCGGATGCCCTGTTGAATATTCACTGACTTTAAGAGAGAAATGCTGGTAACCCAAACCACCTGGTAATAAAAAGCAACATAATGGAATTTACTAGCCATACCCAATTGTGACAATCATCTCAGAAAAGCCTGATTATAGAAACGTATCAGATCTGTGCTCAGTGGAACACAACATAGCTCCACTGAATAACTAACTTAGAGGAAACCTAATGTAACCCATCTGAACATGTGAAATATAAATTCTTTTTTCCAATTTAGAGCAATTATAGAGAGGATTTGTTTGGTGTGGTTTTGCTGTTTGTTTGTTTTTTAACTTGCTGGCAAGAAAGGAGGCAATTACTTTTCTCAGACATATTAATTACTGGAAATGATTTTTTCATTCCCGGTTAAAAGGGAAAACTGAGATCTTCAGTGTGTGCATCTCTTACTGACTTCCAAGGGGCTATCTGGGTCAAATTTGTCCTTCAATAAAATGACTTCCAACTTTAAGTTTTTGCTTCTAGCTGTCAGGGTTCATTTGAAGGTATGCACTGATCCACTGCAGTATTGTAGAAAACTCTAAGGCACTTTCTGTGGCACCAGAGGAATATCCTCATCGGAAACTTATGGAAAGTACTGCTACTTGAAGGGTGGCCATGAGGTTTTGGAACTAGGTTCTATGAAGCTGATGAACATTCACCAAGGATTAGGTTGTACTCATCAGATGATCTCACTTTTTCTTCAAATTAAAGAAAATACTGTCATTTCCTCTCCTCTAAACCTGTGTTCACTGCAAAACACCTGTTATAAATTCACTCCCCACGTTCCCCTTCTGTGTTCAACCAACTTTATTTCATTTGTGATTTCAGATTTTTTTCTTATTTATTTTTTAAGTTTATATGCCAAACATGTTTCATCATATAAAAAGCTTGAAAAGCTTGAAATATATTTGTGGAAATGGTGGTGTTTCCTAGGAAATATGTAGTAGAATGGGATTGATCAAGTCAGTGAAAAAGGGACAGTTTTGTCATTTAGTTACAGAATGCCTGTGTCTGGTGTGTGGATGATTTTGATCCTCTGAAGCAATTCCCCTTTGTCAGTTCTCACGGCTGCTCTGCCCTTCTCCTTTCCCTTGCAGATAGTAAAGAGCCTGGGCTAGACCCCAGCAAGCATAAATCCTCTAAAACTCAGTGGAAAAATACCAGTTTCTAAAAGATAACTACTGGATTCCACTGACTGTTATTTGACAATGGACTTCAGCCTCCATGGAAAACTTCTGCTTAGTCAGTATGTGATATCTTGAACAGTAAACAGGCTGTCAGATCTACTCCCCATTGTTTAATACCCAGATTTGTATCTCAAATGAGATCCTACAACTTAAGTGCACAAATTCAAATTGCTGCTGTAGCAATGCCTCTGGATATGTAAGCTCTGTAGCTGTTTTATCTTGTCCTTAAAGCAAAAAAAACCCAGTGTGGACTGAGCTTTGGAGTACCCAGAATTTTACCAAATGTCCCTTGATGCATCATCCTTGAAAGATCATCCATTCTTTACATTTCATTTCCTATGGACTGAAAAGATAACAGGAATAGAAAATGGGCATGAATTTGTAGATATCTGTAAGATATATAAGATAAACTAACTTCCACGTACTAGAATGTGACTGACAGTTTCTCTAGTCACCTACTTGCAGCAAGTCAATGCTTATTGCAAATCTTCTCAACAGGAAGTGGAACCAGCTGCCTGTGGTTCTTAAATGCATCATCACACAATAGCTCTGGCAGAATCCATGGCTGTAGCATGCTGTCTGCAAGAGACTCTCCATCAGCATTAGCTGTGCATGGTTTCTAACTCTTTGTCCTAGAAAGAGTTATGACCTCCAAGCAAAAAATTCCCTGTGCTCCATTTATTTGAGTTCTCTTAGCTAATAATGGAGAATGTAGTCATCCATAGCCCTCAAAATGGACATAGAGAAACAAGCCAAAAAGATTGGACCTAGAATTCAGGCATTTATTTTTTCAGTGCATAGGGAATCTAAGTCACCTTTCATTAAAGTCAACGGAAATATTTCCTTCGACTTTTGTGTGAAATGGAGCACGTTTTCAGGGACGACAGAAAGCTCTGATTTCAGACTTTTCCATGCAAGAGATAAAGGTGTTTAAGGTTAAGCAATGTGACCAGAGACTCACTGTAAATGATACAGAGGTTTGACTTTGACTGCTTCAGTTGCTCAAAAGCTGATATATATTATTCCTAGGCTGTCTGAATGAGAGGTGTTTCACCTCACTTCAAGTATCTATGAAGTGAAGTTAATATTCACCTTAGGATACTTTTCTATTACATGGATAAAAATTAGTCTTATTAAAAGACCCACATGGTGAATTAATTGGGCACTAGAAGTACCTGTTTCCCTCCACTGATATTAAAACCAGTCTAGATAACCAGTTTAATATGTACACACATTTAGTCTGATGACTGCCATTCTTCAATTTATCTGAAAGCATACATTATGGGAGTACTAATGCTGGGAAGCTAAGCATCACCTTAAGACTCTGAAGGCTGTGTCACCAAAGCATAGTAATAGAAAAGCAAGACATTTCCATATATGTGTTCATATGGATCTGATTGCACCATTTCAGCGTATTATAATTCATTATGATGAAAAATTAAATACTGTTTAATTTTATAAATTGCTTCAGAACACCTACAAGCTTTTTCTCTCCTTTAGTTAGAAAGGGACCTTTGCCAGAATATAACCCTCTTTTCTAATCAATCCATTATCTCAGAGTTTTTTGTATAATTGCATTTTTTTCATTTCCAGTACCCAAATTCCCCAATTTATCCACAAGACAAGCAGTGTGTTGCTTCCAGCAATTGCACCATGACTCTTTTCCACACCTCTTGGTGTGATATTTGTTAGTTCAATCAGTATTGCCTATGCTTTTGTTACTAAATTACTAAAGACCGTCAATCACTGCCAGTCATGATATTTTCATTAATGTTATGGAGAATTATCATTTTGACAATGAACTAGAAAAGACAAGCTCACTTCTCATAAGCTACTGCACAGTCATCATATGGGTGCTTGATTAATTCCAGATATGGAACTTTGGAGGCAAGTATAATCCTAAAAATTTTTACAGGGCATTACACCTGTTTTGCTTTTACATTTATTCATGAAGTGCAAGTCCTCGCTTCCTAAATTTGTATTTTCCTATGCCAAAGTTAAAAATAATGAAGTTGTTTTGAAAAGAATGTTCTTTTCAAATGTATCTTTCTAGAGTAGTGCATGTTGAAATCACTGATATTTAAAATTCGGAACAGTGGTATTTTTTGTTGTTGCTAACTTGAAGCTTTTGTGCACTTCACTTGCTAGATATTATTGAATGAATTTGTGATCTTTCTTTTTTTTAAATGTGTGGATAGATAGAGATGTAGACATAGATAGACATATTAATGCTATCTATATATCTATAACAGAGAAATACAATATTCTTCTAATTTCCAAGTGTTTTTCAAGTAAATTTGTAGCTTATCAAAATGATAGCAACTTCCTTGGTCCACTGACTCAAATTGTCTACATATGATTTTATATTCTGTAATTCAAAGATCTTCTTTATTTTAGCTTAGACTCATGAAATAATTGGTCTGGTAAAAGGACTGGCCAGAAACCTGCTAAGGACAATGCGTATATTTCCATAAATTTTTGAAGACTTCAGATCGGTGACACAAGATAGGAATCATTTATCTGTTAGCCTCTTAACAACTAAATTCCAGTCTTAGTTAGCCTCCTAGGATTGTTCCTTAAACACCAGGAAGAGACAGCTACTTGAGAATGGTGATTTTTATGTTCTCAAACAAAGTCCAACACAGGGCTTTTGAACATGCTTCACTATTTATAAGCAGTGTTTAGATGATTAGGTTAAACCAGAATTTAGACAAGTAAAAATGCTTGGGATGAATATCTAGCTCACAGTCACAAAGAATATTTTCCTATTCAGGGACTGAATAATGTAAAGTTGTACCAAAAAATGTAAAACCCCCAATAATCCTACGTTTTACACACCCAATGACATTTAAAGATGAAAAAAAAATAGCTAGGTCATTTGCATCCTTTTGTTCTGAGAAACATTTTAAATGTTTATGAAAAAAAAATATTTGCTTTATGATTATCCATTAATAGATGACAGTAACATTTATATGTCTGAATAATCTGTCATCCAAAACCTGCTATGTGTTAAAAAAAGACAACGATACTGTATTTCAGATTCTTTCCACAATCTTATCCATACAGTTTCTGACTATTTTACATCAAGTGTGTAACTTCAACTGTGTAGTATCAGCCATGTTCTGTTCTTTTCCCAAAGAAGAAAATATGTCTCCCTGTGGTGAGTTTTGGTTTTAAGCTTTTTCTTTGCATGACTGAAATATCATTATTATTCTTTTGGAAACCAAGAAGTAGGATGTGAGCAAATAAGGTTTTCGTTCCTATGTTCCTGTTATTTTTCTTCTAACCTTCTTAGCTTCATCTAGTTAACATATCACCGCTCATTCTTAAGCCCCACAGCACTGGTACTGTAAATGCCAACAAACTGTTAGAATAAGAAATAGTGAAACAAAGAGTGGTTAACTCTTTTTCAAACATCATTTTAAACTCTGTGTTTGAGATAAATATAATAACAAGGTTATACTGGAAGTTACACAATGTCCATCAGGGATTCTTTCTTTTACTAGCTTAAGGAAACTTAGAAACATTTTTTTTTTAAATTAGTTCTATTTCCAAATATTTTCTGATACATCATGTAAACTTTTATTCATGGTATCTCAGATTGCAATGACCATTACGGGGAATAAATATCTACTTCTGAAAACAAAGCTTTGCAAATAGAGTACATATCATTCCTTCCAGTTTTCTTTCCACATGAAAAACCAAACACCAAATGTTGCCTCCAGCAGGAATTCTGGCCCAGTTCATTTACCCCTAAAACTTCCCCTAAATATATGATATATTCCAGGGTAATGTAACCATATAAATAAGCTAGATTAGAGCCAATATGCATATTGCTACTTTGGTGGAAGAGTTTCCATCTGAAACTAAAACATGAGGTAATGAATTATTACTGGAAGAAAATCCAAAGACTGGTCATGGAGAGGAAGCTGGTAAGAGAAGGAAGAACTGCAGGAACACAGAAAAAAACTCTGTTGCTAGAATTTACTTAATTAAATCAGGACCTTTAAAATCTCTATTTAACTAAGGGAAATATGTAAAGAAGAAGGAGACAGGACTAGGAGGAAAAGCCATCAGGGAATCTGTTCCATTAAGTGTACTCTTTCTCCTTCAGTATCTAAGATCAATGATGAACACTCCTTGTGTATGGCCAAAAAGAAACAGACTGGTAATAGAGCTTGATCATTTCTGTCGGCTTTTAAAATGGAAATGGAGGACATCTGTACTATTACCAGGTTCAAACAAAACTGTGTAGGAAACACAGAAAAGAAACAGGTTATGTCATACCCATCTTTCTCTTGTTTAAAGAGTCACAGCCACATAGCTCTGAAAAGCAAATATGTTTCTCATTAGAAACATACACAGTACAGAAGGGGAAAAAGAGCTCACAAATCCTAAGTGTAGCTTATTCATCCAAGTAGCTGCTAGCTGGCAAAGGGTCAGAATGCCATGAACCGTAAGGCCTGCAGATTTATGAGGAAAAAATACTTGCTTCTGAAAACCTGGTTAGACAAGTTAGAAGAGCCTCTAGGGAGTTTTAGCTTGCCTGTCCGGCACCTATAGAACAAATAACCAACACTTTTCCCTGACCTTGCCAGTATTACAGGTTATTTTAACAAGGCTAAACCTGGGGAAGAAAAGAAACAAAGCAAAACAAAATAACAACAAAGCAAACCACCAAAAAAAACCCAACAGAAAGAGAGTCTCTAATGTATTAATCTCAAACATGTTAAATTCAGCATCAGGAATGCAAGTCAGTTTACAATGTGCCTGGGAGACTCCAGGAAAATCAAAATGGACATGAATATGTAGATTATTTTGGCTTTGAGCAAGCTGTGGCCAATGTAAAAAAAAAAACAAACCTATTTGCTATTAATATTTACAATATCCTATACGTTCTCCAGAGGTAAAACAGAATAGAGTAAGAAAAAAAAAAAAAAAAAAGACTAAAGCTTTGGGAGGGCAAAAGACACGCAAAGAAATCAAAGTGCTTACATAACAATAGTATAATTTTAAAAATAATGAAAACAATAACAGCAATGAAATGTGAACAGTATAAAGCTCACATTTAACATTTTTGAAGTTAGATGTGAAATGACAAAGACTCTTGGTAGTATGAAGATGCATGAAAGAACCCATGCATGACAATAAGTAGAAAGATGACAAAAGCAAATTAGGAAGAACAATGTTGAGCTTCTTAAAAAGAACAGTGGATTAAAATTAAGTTTTATGCTATCTGCTTTTAGTACGAAATGCAGAAAAATTAAATAATGCTTAATCATGGGAAAATAAAACAGCTGAAAGTAGAATAAGCAAAACCAACACTAACTCGAAAGAATGATGAAAAAATTCATTGTATTTTTTATTTGTTGTTGGGATTTTAAAAGACACTTGATTAAGCTCTATTAATAACTCTAAGGAAACTCTATTAATAGAGTTAGGTGGGGAACTCCCTTAAGCTCTTTTCAAATTATCATTTCATGTGTTCAGTTACCTGCATAACATACATGCATACATAAAAAGCCCCCAAAACTTTAAAAGATTTTTTCTTAAGGAAAAACATTTGAGGAATTAAAAATCGCAAAATATCAGAGTTTAGTTAACCTTTCAACTGTAATTTCTGCTTTTCCCCTAACCCTAATATGCCATTAACCTTGTGTGTGTTATGTTATAGTTCTTGATTAAATAACCACATGCATTTTTTTTTTGCCACACTTTCTTCTGTCAGATACCTCAATCCTGTTCCATATTATTTTACAAAGTTCAGTAAAAATACTGAAAAAAAATAGTAAATCCATGGACCCTGGAAATTTTTATTACATTATTAAAATATAAAGCAGCAGTTCAACATAAGAAAAAAACAAACCCAAAACCCAAAACAAACCAAACAAAAAAAACAAAACCAAACAAACTAAACAATAAAAAAAAATGCAAAAAATTAAAGTACCTTGTTAGCTGCATCTAAAGACATTTCTCAGTGTGTTAAAAATCTTCAGACATTATTAAAACTTGAATAATCAATTGGACAAGATTCTCTAGAGGTATAAAATACCTCAAATCTGGAGGCTAGCGTACTAATTCCCTTTGACACCAGACAATGACCAGGTTAACATTGACATCTTTTACTCTGTTGTCAGTGTCTAGTAACCATTTGCTGAAAGAGATGGAAAGAGAATTTGGTTTGACTCATGATATCCTTATTCTTGCAGGAGGAATATTAATGTAGTAACTCTGTGGGAATGCATTTAAATTGTCAAATAATTTAAGTCTTAGTTTTGCTCTTTGTTTCTTAATTATCCTCTTGTTAGTCTGTTAACAGGGTCTTTACTTAGGAGGAAGCTTATGGTTTCCCTTTGGGGTGAAATCCTGCTATAGTTTTAGGGACAGTTGATGTCTACAGGGAGGAGGTTCGAGACTACCTTGTTCCCTTTTTTCATTTGCATGGGTGTTAAAGTCTCTATTCCAGCATGCCTTGCACCATTAGTAGTTTCACATGTCTTCCACAAGTCAGACAGTCAGAACACAAGACAGACCTTTGACCTTACCATATCAGATACTCATATCAGTCACTCACACGAGCAATAATACAGCCTTCCTATTATTTCATGCACTTTTTGTGGAATTAAGGAAAAAAAAAAAGAAGAAAGAAGATAAGAAAAAAACATCTTAGGGCCAGGTGATTGCTGAATAAAGCCTTAGGGAAGTCAAACTAGAGCCTAAGAAGTATGAGAGCTGTGGCTTTAGAAGAGAAATGTTTGTGCAAGCCCTCCTGCATTATTTGGCTTGTATGTTCGGATAGATGCCTTCAGCATTCTAACTGTAGCCTTGAATCTTTTAAATGGTCTTTCTCATGCTGAATTCTCTCAGGAGTCGGACTGTATTCAGTCCTTAGTGTATTCTGAATGGTCTTAGTTTTCTATTTTCATGTACTTGAAGATTATGTGGGTTTTTCACAGCAGAAGGGAAATCTTGTATAGCTTAAAATTGGACCAGCTGACTCAAAACAACCATTCCTTTGTCATTTAAAGTAAGCTATCCACTTGAGCCATTACCCTTTGGTAAAGCCACAAAGGAACAGAGTAATGCAATATTCCCTGCAGGTCAGTAAACCTTGACTTTCTTGGACCCAATATAAGAAACCCACAAAAAGGGAAAGGCCAATATGCTGCCTCTGGGGTATATCAGCAGAGATTCATATTGGTTTCAGATGTCACCTGCATGACGTCTGGAACTTAGACGGCATACGGCTTTTTAAGGGCTTGGAGAGTTGTTCAGCTAAAGGTGAGAGAGCTGTATCTCAGAACTTTAGCAGCTGAGACATTGAACAAATGGCCAAGACACATAGGGAACAGAAAATACAAGCTTAAAAATTGGGTTGTGTAGGTTACACAGTATTGGGAAATTTAAAATTAGGTAAAACTGAATAGAACTAATACAATAAATGTTATCTGCAATGTATGTATCAGGAATATGCAGCGATACTAAGAGCCTTATCAATCTGACTATTTCCCTTGTGTACTTTAGAAGGTAACTAATCTCCAGATTTCAGCATTTTGGTTAAGCAAGTTAAACTGGACAGGCTAATCCATTCGCAAATTTCTATATTGCTAGCCTATAGATCTTGCTAAAATTGTAATGACTTCAATAAAAGAATTAAAAAAAACCCCACTGTTAAAATAGTAATGATAATAATAAAAAATATCTTTCTAAATTAAGACTCAGGATCCAAAATCCTTCTTCCGAACCAGCTTGGAACCATTTTTTGGTTGTTGGTTGGTTGGTTTAGTTATAATTGAATTTTCATATAATCCGATCTCACTATGTGTCTTTAAAAATGTAAACACAACCAACAAAATTTCATTACTTTTATGATCACAAAATGAAGAACTGGCACTATAGTAGCAAACACAAGATAGATGTGCATATTCAGAAGTCTCACTAGGTGCACAAGCACATACAAACTACCTTTTAGGAGTGTAATTTATATGTGGAAGTACCCATTTGTCATATATAACCATCAGGCAGAAGGAATATGGAAATACCATTTTGTGAGACACATACTTCATACTTCAAAACAATTTTCCTTTTTTTTTTTTTAATTTATTTTCCTTTGTTAACAACATCAGATCAGTTTGAAGGACTTCCGTCATACAATCTCTTCAGTGCAAAGTGAGATTTTAACTTGTTTTGTATTTTGGGGGATTTTGAGATTTTTGAGAGAGATGGGATGGAGCCAGTTTTCTAAATGTTTATAACTCAAAACTTTAACTGAAATTAAAAAGACCTACAACTTTTATTATCTGAAGAACAAATAACAGAAGTTAAGTCTGTCTGAAGCAGAAAGAATAAAAAATATTTTGCAAAGCTAATCAGCGAGTAATGCTTTATGGAGTAGGCACGATGGTGAAAAGAATGGAATTACTTGGTTAACAGATATTAAAGGCTTTCCTGTGGTGTTTAGGATAATTTCCAGCTTCATTTTGTCTTATAAATCAGTTGGTACAGTAAAATAATTTAAGGAATAATTGGTAGCTGAGGCATAGAAAGTCAGATCCTAAGAACTTTTAAGTATGTAAATAAGTGCGTATCTCAGAGTAACACCATAGGATTCAACAGGTGATTTCACTGTACACAAACTGGACATGGTCATATAGTACTGACTCTATTTTCTGCTAGCTTTTTTGAATAAATTTTATTTTGTTTATTTTATTACTTTTTTATTAAGTTTATTAAGTTTATTTTGTTCCTGGCCAAATAATTATTTGCTATATATCTCTCTCATGACTCCACCAGAGTGCTAGGATCAGGATGAGATGAATAGTCACTTATAGCAATGTTTATGAAACAGCACATAGCAACTCAAGATACTGTCATCCAACGTGCAAGTGATTTCGTGTTTTCATGTTTTTTATTTGGCAGATGGGAAAGACAGTATATATTTGAATATAAAAGATCCAAGCCAAAATACTTGTTCATGAAATAATTGAATGACTGGAAGACAAAGATAATTTTCTTATTAATCCTAACAGTTTAGCTCAGAATACTTGCACATCTCCAGTATGCACTCAGTTTCACTGATTTTTTTTTTTCTTCTTTCTGACATGTGGTTATTTAATCTTCTGCCAACACCACCTACTGAACAGATTTTTTTCCCAGCTATGCCCATGAAGCTTTTGTGCTATTGATGTTTTCACAGTCAACAGTGTATGTGTGTCAAATTATAGCTATTGATCTATGTTTGTTTCTTAATGTGTATAGTTGTTTAGATAGCATTATAGTTTGTCTGATCGTGGTTATATAAATAAAAGAAGGAAAGTAAAGAAGAAAAGAATCCTGCCATTTTTATTTCTTTTATAAATTTCATTGTTGAAGGTAGACTGTTTATTTGAATTGAAAATATACTGAAATCAATGTTTCTTTAGATATTAGTTATCTTTTTTTTCCTCTTTGTAACAAGTGGAAGTAATAGTGCATACAATCTTAGCAGAAAAGTAAACCAAAGCAAATAAAAAAAGTCTCTTTTATTTTTCTATGGATCGTTAAATAACAGCTTTGTGTCATATTTTCTTCTGTCTTAGATGGTGCTGTTCAAGGTATCCCAATAGAATTCTGCCTTTTAAATGGATAATGTCAACGAGTTAATAAAAAAATAATATAAAAAACCTACTCCTTATGAGCGATGCTTGTATAAGTAGTTTGAAAAGCAATATTTTTCTACGAGTTTAATTTTTCTCTTTCCCATTTTGAAGTTATTATTTTTCTTCTATAACATATGGCTAGAAAGAGATGAATGTGGGCAACCAGATTCAGTGGTTAGAACAATGGACTAGGAACTTCAGTGTTTTCCCACTTCTGTAATGACCAAATGTGTCACCTTGCTATGCATCCAGTTGCCTTCTGGTTTTGTATTTGCCTTGCGTGTTTCAAATGATAAAAGCTAGGCTTATTTTTTGGTAAAACACATGAAACTTTATTTAAGAAAAAGTAATAATAATAAAATAATGAAGATGAAAATAATAATAATAATAATAATAATAATAATAATAATAATAAATGGTCAGCACATCCCAAGAATGCCTCAGCACCTTACAGTGTTGAGTCAAAAATCAGTGTCTGGGAGAGCAAATGATCAGATAGTACTTCTGGGTGAATCTTGTCCTGTTTCCTAATCCAAGAATTTTTTTTTCTTTTTCTCAAAAGCAAGCAACTAAACAAGCCCTCAGGCAGTAGTTAATTATGTTTTTGGACAACTTCATTATTAAAAAAAAAGTAAGTAATTTTTTGGACTGCTTGTAGAGTGGGTCTTTTTACCTCAGATTATAAATCTTCCAAGAGAATCCTGGTCTTTATGACCTTTGCACTTCTGACCTATAGCAAGGGACCCAATTAATGACAACTGTGTTGATAGTTTGAGTGTTGTAAATTCTATTCAAAGAGCTGCACTGAGATGATGTTTAAACTAATTTTTATTTTTCAAGAGCTCAAAAACCAATGATATGTGAAAGTCCAGTTAAAGGGAATATTATAAATAAAACCGAGTTGAGTTTGTGAATATAATCTAATGTCTGCTATACTAGCTTTCATGAAAAGAAACTATCAAAGCTTGGATGAAAATAGATCACTGTGCATGCTCTGCGATACAGCAGAGAGCATTTTCACAGCCTCAGCGTTCTACTTCCTTTCCAAAATTCATGATAGAAATTATTAAACTTCATTCAAGAAAGAAGTGCATTTTGTTTTGCCAGTGGTAGCTGGAATGATGACTTCTAAACTAACATTGTGTGACAATATGCTTTCAGCAAATAAATATGCATTGCTCAGATAGCGTTTTGAATACTTTCCTGATGAAAGCAAAATGATGGAACCAAAGGACTATGCAGATATAAATGGCCTGCAGAACAGAGAGCAGGTTTACACTATAGCAATAAAAACTAACTTTAATGACAAGGAGTAACAGCACAAGTCCGATATCCTCTAACACAAAACTTCAAACAAAGTACAACCCAATCTAGGCCTAAACTCTGAAAGAGAGAGAAATAATAACTTTTTCTTGAAGCTGCTTCCTCTCTGACTCTGTGTTGGCTACTCACCTTTTCTACAGGCTTTTAAAGGAGCTATGCCCACAGATTTTTTAATACTTTTTTTTTTTTTTTAAGGAAGTTGAACTCTAAGGGTGCTCTACCCTGAAATTTACCATATTTTATATAATGGTAAAGACTATGCTTCAATTAAACACCTTTTTGACTCTCCTTTTCTACTTTTTAGTAGTTATTGATGTAAAACATCCTCCTGACATAGATGTCTGTATTATTTATTATGAACTATGTTTGCCTCAGCTGCTGTAGCAACTAATTTCATGCACACCTTTTATCTCCATGTGTTGCGAAATAGGGTACCTCTTAGTTTCCTTCTTTTTCTCTCCCTGCACTTGTATAATTTCTTATGTTTTATATCTAAGTTTCTAATCTGGCTAAAAAATGTGTTTCATTAAAACAAGTGAAAATAAATCCTTTCTTTCAGTTTAAAGGGATTTATTAATAACTACTCAGAATGCAAATTCTTTTAATGTAGTAGAGTTGCCTTTATTTCTACGTGACAAAATAAGCACATTTCCTCATTGGAATTATCTAGTATACAACTTAATTGAGATTATCTAAACACAGCATAAATTTTTAGTGACTGCTTTAAAGAAAATCTTTTCTATTTACCAGCATTGAAGTGTGCTGGCAGCTTCTCACCTTCTGCCCACACAAAAAAAAATCCGTGTACCTGAAAAAAAAGGTGAGAGATAGCTCCTGAAAATACCAAACCCTTAAAAAAGCCCCCGTTCTGTAATACAATGATTAAACCTTGCTTTGATCCTCCCTTGTGCCTCACACTGTTCCTGTTCAAATCAGCTGACATTTTCTAAAGGACTGAAGTCTGACCTCACCTTTCTCCTTTAGTAGTGTTTCTCTTTCTCCTTTAACATTTTTCTTTTTTTTTTTTTCTTTTCCTTTTTCCTTTTCCTTTCCCTTCACTTCATATCCCAGCCTGTAGCAAGGTCACAATAGAAGAGAAATTGTTTAGGAGCCAAATATCTGCCACCAAGGAAAAGGAGCTGTTTGTTTTTGGAGATGACAGATTGATGGAGTATAAGAAGGGTACATACGTCATGATAGTGATGAAGAAAAACATGATAGAAGTTCAAAAAGGAAGAAAACATTCTGGGTGCTGAAATATAAAACGAAGCTCCTACCCAAATCAAATATGATGGTTTCATTATTTCAGGCTTTTGTAGTGCACTTAGTTATATATTCCTTCCTCTAGGCTTGAAAATCAAGTATAAGTATCAATGCAGACAAAAACTGATAATCTACTGCTGTTTTCATAGTAAAGATGCCCAGCTTTTATTGAAAAAATACTTAAAAAATGAACCAGGTCTCCATTGCCGCATTCAATTTTTCACAAAACCTAATCAAATGTTCAACTTAGTTCAAGATGTCCCTCATCACTGCAAAGGGGTTGGACTAGATGACCTACGAAGGTCCTTCTATCCCAAACTGTTCTATGATTCTATGCCTCTACAGTGCACATTTTAAGTATTGGTTTGATACTGAAATTTGAATTTATGTATGATTTGAAATATCCATTTCAGTACTATGATAACCAAGCAATTATTAAAACACATCAAAGTAATAAGGGGGGAATATACATATTCACGTTTTATTGTTACTGACAAATACTGTCTGTATGTTGCATATGTATATTTAAATGTTTGTCAAATAAAAAAATTGGCATATTTCTCAATGGGATACAGAAAACCACTTCGTAAAATTATCAATGAGTTAAAAATCAGGATTCTGATCCAAAACAAGGAGGATTTGAAACCCAGCTCAGTGTCTGAATTGTTTTAAATTCCTCTCTAGTTACAAAATTCAGAAAAAAAAGAAAGATTTGCTGTATGGCAGAAGCCATTTCCTTGGATACGCATATAGATAAAATTACATATTATAAGATAAAATTGCAACAAAGTCTTCCCACCGCTTAAGTCCAGCTTCAGAGCGGACTCTTCTATTCCCCCCCTCAGATGAAGAGCTAGCCACATCTCTTATTGTGGTTTTAAAATCTTAAAAGAAATTGTGTAAACATTTTCCAGCCTCATGCAGCTGGAGCCCTGAAGCACTGAGCTACAAGCAGTGGCGGAGTGCTGTGCTGTGTTTTTGCAAGTACAAGACAGAAAATCTATGTAATTACCTCTGAAGCAGAAGAAGCTGTGCAGCCTGACAGAACAGCATGTGTAGGAAGCACTTTGTCAGGCCTCTGCTGACTAATTTCCCACTCTACACAGTTTTTTTTCCCTCTTGTAGTCTTTAAGGATTAACCCTCTCTATGCCAACATTCTCTCTTTCCTGTCCACCCTGGTATGAAAATACACAAATATATTAAGTGCTGAAATTGAGACTGATGTACCTAGGCCAGTGAGTGTTTGCCATGCAAATAAAGGGCCATGAAGACAGTGAGCTGAGAAGGTAGGGGAAGGGAAGGGGACACAATGACTGAAGGCAGTACTTGCTTTTCCAAACAAATCATGCAGCTTTCTCTCTTTCACCATGAGTTTTGATGTGGTATTAAGACAGTGCTTGCTCATGCAGAATTCAACACACCTTGGACACAGAAAAGTTTCCTGGGTCATAGTCATTAGGTGACACTAGAAAATCTATACTGTCATTTCCAAGGATTTAGGAACATAAGCAACAAAGCTTGAACAAATCTTCTCAACTGCTTAGTCCAGCTCCCTACTATTGTAGTGTTTTGTCCATGACCAAATGAACTTCAACCTTCAAATACATTCCTGTCTCAATATTTTGTTTTGAAAGTTGCTACAGAAAGTGTATCCCCCAGTAGTTTCAACTCCTTTTCTCGTTTCTAGCTTGGAGGTACTTTTGGTTATGTATACACACTGGTCCTTTGTCTGTAAAAGTTTTGAATGTCACTAGCAAGAAAGTTTTTTTGTATGAATAATGTGGTGGGAGACTCTATGGAAATAAAAAAGTAGCACCATCTATCAACCATAGGTTAGCTTACCCCAAAGACTCCATATCGTCGCTTAGTTTCCATTGAAACCCTGGGTTCAGACCTGGACTCATAGAATTTAAGGCTAGAAAAGGTCACTTTAATCTCTATTCTAACCTTCTGCAGAACACAGACTGTGGATCACTCACTGGGTCCTTAATGAACCCCATTCCATGTAATCACTGAATTCTGACACTAAACATAGCCTCTTGTTTTCACTGTCTAGCAACATGAAATAAATTATTGTTCTTCTCCATTACTGGGTTGTTGTTTTGTTCTGTTTTGTTTTGTTTTTTGCCCTTTAGCAAGTGCCTGTAGAATACAAAAAATACTAATTGTGAATACATACTTTATATCCCTCCTTCCTTCCTTCCTTCCTGCTTTCAACTTCTCCCTTAGAATCATAGAATCATAGAATACTTAGGTTTGGAAAGGACCTTAAGATCAAGTTCCAACCCCCCTGCCATGGGCAGGGACACCTTGCTCTAAACCATATTACCCAAGGCTTCGTCCAACCTGGCCTTGAACACTGCCAGGGATGGAGCATTCACAACCTCCCTAGGCAACCTGTTCCAGTGCCTCACCACCCTAACAGAAAAGAATTTCTTCCTTATATCCAATCTAAACTTCCCATTTAAGTTTTAACCCCTTAACCCCTACCTTCCTTTCTTTCCCTTCCCCTTCATCTGAAGCGATCCGATACTATTGGAAACCTTTGTCTTCTTCAGTGAACAGTTTGCAGTAAGGAATTGAACAAAGTATTAATGAAAATATAATTCCACAAAATTAGAAAATTTGTGGTGGGAGAAATTGGATGATTTTAGGCAGCCAAAGCACACATGCTTCATTGGATTCGTCACAGAAGCTCATTCCAAGAAAAGACCCCCAGTAATATTAGATATCTTTATTTAAACTTTTCACTAGCTTGTGCTTCTCAATTCAGATAAAGCTGTGTTTTGTTTCTGGGGCCAGCAATACCATACAAATTGAAAAGATGTGAGCAAATCTGATCAGAGGAGGATAAAAGATCTCTAACTCACATCTGCAATGTGAGCCTGTTTCCCTAAGGAAATAAGGCATTTGCAATGATGTTTCTATGTCTGTATCTGCATCTGTATGTCTGTCTCCCTACCTTTCCTCTCCGGTAGCTTTAAACTAGTATTTAAATTTTAGTTAAGTTTAATGGAAGCAGAATTTTCTTGTGCATTTTGTATACATGAATTTTTTTTTTTTACTACCAAAAATATCCAAAACAAGAAACTTTAGAAATGAACATGGAGTAACAAAAGTTATCAGTCAAAAATTTGAACATTATTAGATATCAGAGAACTTAATGTCAAGCAGAACAAACATAGGAAACTAGGCTTCATTTATTCTACTATTCTGGGGACAATCTCCTTTTCTCAAAATCCCTAATGGCCATGGAATATGACGATTTTAATGTGCTTTGTGCAGTTAGGAAACAAAGCACAATTTTTTTTCTAGAACTTATCCTCTCACATTATATTATGACTTTTTTCTTAATCTCCTGTTTTTTCAGTGGCTCGGTAATTTTTACTTCATTTTTTTTAGCAAGAATCATCCTAGAGGAAGCAGATGAAGAATCTGGAATACAGAGTATTTAGAATCCATAGTATAACATCTTTTATCATCTACCTAAAAAACTTTGAAGACAAACATTTACATCACCTAAGAATAAAACTCCTTGTCTTGGGTCTGGTGTCAAGGTTATGTTCTTATTGAGGCACCTCAGGGAAAGAAATAGTATTGACTGGTCAATATAATGGGTTGGAAGGCTAAATGACATATATGCACTACACATAAACTGTCAATGTTAGTAAACTGTCTCTTAGCAAGTATTTGTTTACTCAGGAGTGTGAGTGACAGCTACAAAAATTCATTGCCTGTGTAGCGAGACAAATGGTCAGCTTGAAGGGGGCAAATATATAAGATACATTATCTTAATAGCACCCTATAGCAGGTGTGGCATTCATAGATATCTACATCACAGAGATACAAAAATAGGTGACGAGTCCCACTGCTGGTGTCCTGTCCATAAATTAAATTTATATACCTTCTTGCAGAGTAATGGGAGGCTACATGGGAAACCAAATGGCATTTTGATGTGTTACAGTCCTGTATGTCAGCAAATAAACTGGGAGATTAGTGTAGATTAGTGTAGATGGAGTTTGGAAAACTTCTTCACACAGATATCTAATGTAGGTTTCTTAATCTGGAGCTGAATTCCCCACAAAATGTCCCTGTAGATAACCACTTTTACAGCCATGAGTGTATATGAACACTGGCCATATAAACCAGCCACATGGATTGTTAGATTATAGTCAGCTCCCTTCTGGAGCTCTATAGCACTGAATTCGTATTTTTGTGCAAGAACTGATGAGCCCTGTTGAACATGGATGGAGGAACTCCTGTCTTCCCTCAAGCATTTGAAACAGTAAATTTAATAAAGCCACAGCAAAAAGCCCAGAACATGCATCTTCTATGCTATTACCACATACATTTTTCCATAGCAATTTTCATCAGCTAATTTTCTTCCCCAAAAGTCTTTGCTTCTGTTCCTTTATCTACAAACTGCCAAACCTCCTAGACTTCCACTTTGAATGCAGATTCTTTTTATTAAAATAAAAGAGATTACTGGGAAAAAAAAAAAAAGAATAAAAAGAGAAGCATCTGGGGATTGGGTGCTTTTGCTTGTTTGTTTCACATTCTTCTAAGGGTTTCTATTAAAATCTATAATCATGTTACCCTAAAGCCTACTGTAAGGTGTCCGTTTAGCAATAGCAAGTATCTCATAAAATGATTATGCAGTTACAGCAACAGGACAGGAAACTGGGTGTGCACAATTAAATTTTAAAGTATATAATTGGGACAAGAAACTTTTTGTTAAACACAGCCAATAAAGAGCATCTCATACTTGCAAAATGGGTGCAATCTTTATCTCCCTCTATTAGCAAGGGCAGGTACTAATTTTAGTGAGACACTTTTACCAGTCCATAACTTCTGTCTTCAGCTGACTGCACTTTATCTATATGCTCTCCTTTTATCATTGTATATGCTTTAGTATTTGTGGCCTTGCTTTTTCCAGTAGTGTTTGTCTTGTGCAATGAACCTCAAAAAGATGTTGCTTTACCCTTGTCCCATGGAATGAACCTTTTCTTTCCTCTAAAATAATCATTATTTTGCAAAGCAAAAAGGTTCCAGAACCATAAGTCCTGGTTTGTCCTCCTTCCAGTCCAAAAAGTATTGAAAAAAACCAGTTTTATTGTCTTCAATCAGAAGACCTTGATTTATGTGTTCCACATCAAGGATCACTAATCTTTTTTTTTTTTTTTTTTCATAACAGGAATAAAATTCTGTTTATTGGTAACATAGTAATGGGGCTCTAGACATCCTCTGGAGTATGATATACTTTCAGAGATATTGACATGTGTTTGATGTTGGAAGGCTTTGAATTCATGATAGCACACTCAATTTGGATAAGTGTGCAAAAGTTTAAAAGGTTGCTTATCCTTCAGCTTTGGGTTTAGAGTCTCAGGTGATGTGAATCAGTACTGTGTTGCTTATCAGATGAGAATTTAGTATGAAGTCTATTAAATATAAGTTGAAACTCTCTATCCACACAGGCACACCTCTACTCTTCCATGGCTTGGTTCAGTCTGATTTCCAGCCAAGTGGGAAATATTTTGCGTTATTGTTGTGTCTGGAATCAAGAAACAATCATAATTAAACAAATAGAAGCTGTGGAGAATGGGCAGAGCAAAAATTGTAAAACAAAACTCAGTGAGAAAAATCACTGCAAAATATACCTCAAAGGAAAAATAATGGACTAATTTCAGTATTTTTTTTTACCTTTACTAGACTCATAAACACGTCATTTTTTTTCAAGTGGGAAACTTGTTGTTCTTGGTTTGGGTTTGTTAGTTTGTTCTTATATTGAAGTTCTCTTACTGTATTGAAGTTCTTGACCCTGACATATATGTGGTGATTAAATATAGTTCTTTTGTTTGTCAATAAATATTACATTCAATTGTTGTGTTCCATCAGAATATTTACTCATCAATTTACATAAAACATTTTCCAGAAATAGTTTTCAAACCTAGAAAGGATTGGGATTTTTTTTAGTTATATCCATACATATATATATATTTTTATATGGATTATATACTTAGCTGCCATATAGAACTAAAATAATGTTCCATGTGCAACTCAGACCTGATTCCATGAAACTTCAAGCCTCACAGAAGTTGTTTTTACTAGGCAGGATTCTCAAGCTCTTTTAGTTTGCAAAGCTTTTGACATCTTTTTTTACTTTTTAATTTTCCTTCCTACTCATCATCTCTAGTCACTGCTACTTGTTTCATAACAGGTAAATAATCTGCTCTTGCTGCCAGTACTGTGGAACATGATGTCTTCTCTTTCTACCGATGTCCTCTGATAGCTCTCACAGAATAATAGAATCACAGAATTTGAGGTTGGTTCCAGTTGGAAAAGACCTCAAAAACCATTGGTGTCCAACCCCAGCCATAGGCTGGGACACCTTCCACTGGACCAGATTGCTCCAAGTCCCATCCAACCTGGAACTGAACACTGCCAAGGATGGGGCAGTCACAGCTTCTCTGAGTAACTTGTTCCAGCACCTCACCACCCTCACAGGGAAGAATTTCTTCCTAATGTCTAATCTAAATCGACCTTCTTTCACCTTAAAACAATTCACTCTCATCCTGTCATTACATGCCTTTATAAAAAGTCCCTCTCCAGATTTGTTGTAGGTCCCTGTTAGTTAATGGAAGGCTGTTAAAAGATGTCCCTGGAGCCTTTCCTTCTCCAGAGTGAACCAGCCCAGCTCTCTCAGCCTGTCTTCAGAGCAGAGGTGCTCCAGCCCTCAGAGCATCTTCATGGCTTCATCAGGGCTTTCTCCAAGAGGTCCATGTGCTTCTTATTTTAGGCACACAGAGCTGGACACCCTTCGTGTATGTTGGCGCAAGAGTGGTCTACAGGGGGAAATCACCTCCCTCAGCCTGCTGTACATTCTGCTTTTGATTTATCCCAGGCTTTCTGGCCTTTCTTTTGTAGTTAGCTATCTTGTTAATCTTTTTTTTAGCTGTAATTTATTAATTTCATAGCACAGATTTATAGAACATCATAAGTTTTTGGTTTTGTTTTGTTTGATTTTTGTTGTTGTTGTTGTTGTTTCTTTGCTTTTTATGTTAAAATGAAGTTATTAACTTAATCTCATCCAAATATCCCCCTCATATTTAAAAATTTAAGCTTGGCTACTTGTAGTGATTCCTTCTAGTTTTGAGAGTAAGTGATAAGTACCTCTAAGGGCTGTTCAAAGCATCCTATAACCTATGCTGGTGGTGTGCAGGATGATGATCAGTTAGAGGAATTTCTCCCACCTACCATTTGGTTAAGGAAGACCTTTATATTCCTAACTTCAGTGGTTCTGTTAAATATAGCATTAGCTAACTAAGCACTAATTTATGTATCTGAACTTTGATATCAGCTTTCACTTGCCAATATGGTCAGCAGTGTTAGGAAGGAGCTTGCTACCATATACAGGCTGGTGTTACAGGGAAGGATTACAGATCAATTAGCAGGGTAATAACTCTGCATGAAGAGGCAGAAGAGACAGACCTGCCTCTGGGACAGCAGATCTGCTGGGCCAAGCCTGTCTCAGCACTCTTTTTCAATGTACAGTCTATGCCAGAGGGAGGGGCTGGGATGATGGCATTGCATGATGTTACCGTAAGTTATTGGTGAGGTGCTTTGTCTTTCTCCCTTCTAATGTCATCCACTCCTAAGCCTGAAGGGCACAGTGTCAAAATACTGAAGTTATCCAAGTTGGTATGCTCTCTTTTCCTCTAAGACTGAATTAATTTACAATCCCTTGCAATCTGAAAATACAAAATAGCACAGGAAACTCTGAAATAAAAGTGCAAACTTAACACATTGGCACAATGGAACGAATTCCATTAACCACTAATGAAGACGTGGGGAGGTGAAGACAGTTTTTGGTTTGGGTTTTTTTTCCCTTCTTTTTAATAAAATTCCACTCCAATAGCTTGGGAGAAATGCACTGTATGAGTGTTGAAAGAAATTACTATTCAGTAGTAATATCAAATCATACTGTACATTCTGTAGGCTTGGCATTTTTATAGCTGAATATAAAGACTAAGAGTCCAATTTAATTCTCATTCACTTTGATTCAAATACAGAGTAATTCTATTGTATCCCAAACACTGATGGGCATGCAAGTATCCTACCTTTTTTGAATTGCTAAAGTGGGAATCATGCATGAGCAAAATATGTTGCAACCACTGGTATTTTCTCATCATAATTCTTTTGTCCTGCTGTTAAGATTTTAAGGGGTAGGGTTCCCTGTCTGTAATATCTACCAAAGTACTCAGGACACAGATTGATTAGAAAGTAGAAAAAGATATTGATTACCTGCATGATTGCTCTACTCAAACTGAGATTCAGAAAATATCTAATTATTTTTCAGCAGCAAATATTTTTTAGATAAGTAAATCATTGAAGAGTGTGTTTTACAGATAGAGCAAGCCAGGTTATTTTTAAAGAAATAATTTTGTTGAATTATGACTCTTTTCAGAAGGAATCAATTTCTTGCATTCTTGAGATTTTTTCTAGAGACATTTTGGAGGAAATGGAAACGAAATTACAAGAAAAAAATATTTCAACATATTTTCTTAAATGAAACCTGCAGTATTTTTATTTAAATGTGTTCCTTTTTTAGGAGTAAGTATGTATTTGTAGTTTGTTAAATACAAAAAGAGATAAAAACCTATTAAAAAAAACAACAAAAAACAAAGAAATAAACCAAACCAAACCAAAACAAACCCTAACATAAAAGCTGCTTCATTTGACTTAGTATTTTTTTTTTCCTTCCCCCTTTTATTTGTTTTCTTCTTTTAGGCTTTGATTACTTGTGATTCACTGTGAAAATTTCCCTTTCAAAATATTAGAAGTTCTTTCTAGATGGATAAACTATGTTCATCTAGTTCTACTTAACAGATAGCACTCTTTGGCAACCTACATAGGACTTGCCTTGTTACATCCCCAGCAGTGTAACACTAGGTCACAAAGAAACAAATCAGGTGTTTAGCTTTGGCTGTCCCTGCTTAAGTCATTGTTGTACCAACCAAGAGGGCAGCCACCACACACTGTTCACAGGAGGTTTATTGAATGAATTAACATAGTCTTTGGAATAATAATCTTATACCAAACATGACATCATCTCATCTGCATGCTCACTTTCATGCTAAGCGTGATACCTATTATTGTTTTTGCTTGAGGAAAAATTGTGTTTGGCCATATAGCTGAAAGATACCTATTTCTGCTCTTTTCTTCACCAGTCACACTGAATAGAACATTCTGAGAGGAATAGGTGGGTCAAATTGCCTTTATTCATAAATGGCACCAAGAAAGAAATGGAGTTCATTTAACTATTTGACACATAACATTCTGATGTTTTTTTTCATGTTCTGTGTATTCATCTCTGTTTAATCTATATAGTCATACAGAATCTGAGTACTTGAATGTCTGTATTATGATTTAAAGGTTTCTTGTGTGTGATCAAGTCACAAATCAATCATGCATCCAAGTCAGTCTTATAATTATTACAATGAGTAATCAGATGCATATTTTTTTCATTTAGGCTTTGCATATGAGCAGTTCAATGATTTGCTATTCACATTGTATAGCATTTCTCTCAGTCATGGTAAAATATTGTTCATCAATTTGACAACTGAACTCTTATTATTAATGAATGAGCATGTGAATAGTAAGTTAGCAATCTAATGTCTGTAAAAAAATGTCAGACATGATGAAATTTGTACTGAAATATGTGTTATTTTGTAAAATTGGGAGTATCTGGGTGACAAAGGCAACAAATAATAGCATCCTAAGGATTTCTGACCAACAGTTTGTGGGGTTTTTTGTTTTAGTGAATGTTTAAAGTAGTCTATTAAATCGATTCTTAGGATCCTAAATCACATATTTTTCAAAGGCTGGCCAAGAGCTTTCATTAATTTGATGAAATTATACTCTGTTCTTAGGACTTCAGTAACTCAGTTAATTTATCTTAACACCTACTGGTGTGTGTCTGTGAGTTAGAAGCACATATTTCATGGAAACCAAGAGGTACATATTTCTGAAGTCACATAGTGGAGGCTCTTAAAGGTGTTCAGGCATTTCTACAGTGTGAAATCCGGTATTAAATTCCCAGCATTCTGCTGCTAAGCCTTAGAGTTAAGCATTCAGGATGCCAATATCAACAAATACATTAAAAGAGTGTCCTTATAAATATCTAACCCACCTAGGAGCACTTGACAGTAGATTTAGAGCAAAGAATCTTCCCCCAGTAATAAACACATCCAACAACATCCCAGGAAAAGGACTGTTTTCCCAAAGACAGGATTTACACGTATTGCAACATATGTCTTGCTGATATGACATTGAAATCATTTTGTGGAAAAGTATCTGTGCTACTTTTCTTGTATCTTCATTATGAAGACACCTCTGCTGACTGCCTGTATATGCAGTGGAATTTATGTAGTGCATGTCCGTACAACAAAATACAGGAAAATGATTTTGTAAGCCTCAAACTAGTAAATCCACATGGGCTTCACTAACCTCTGTCAGGATTCTATCCATGCTATAACTATACCAATACTTCCAAACCAAAGCTGCTCTTATGAAGCTGGGAAATAAGATTACTACACCTGCAGTGTGAAATCCACCCTCCCTTCTGTGCCTCCAATCTCTATGTCACATTCAGGTGCAGGAAAACCTTGAAGAAATTTGAAAATTATAATCCGTATCTTACACTAAATGAGTCCAATGACTGTACTCACAAGCAGGAATGAATCTTTTACTGTTTGATCAGTTTTATCAAAAAATGAAGCAGTATATTATCTCTCTCAGTAAGTCACCTCTTTCTTTATTCCAGACGCTGTTCATTCCCTGCCTCATAATTTGAATTTTCCCTTAAAGACACCAAGATTTCCTTATGGAAGATAGGTTTACCTTTTGAGGAATATAACTGGGGAGAGAAGCTTTAGATGGAGCAAATGTGTATGCTCTTTTGCTTTATTGCAGAAGTTATTTGGAGCTATACGCAGCTGTTCTATCAATAGAGCTAGTGGTGGTAAAGTGCAAAGAAAATGAAATCAATGAAAATCTTCTTGATGGATCTAAGTTTCAAAAGAACAACATAAAATAAATCTCAGCTTAACTTCTCTGCACAGAACCAAAACAGGAAATATAGATCTTTAAATAGACAGCTAGTGGTTATAATATAGGTAACCCTTATCAGGTCTTACTTTCTTACCACTTCCTGTTTCTTTCCAAATAACACTTTGGTAATATATATGAAAGGACACAAATATTTCTAGACACAGTTGTATAAAGAGTTTCATGGTTCACTGATCCCTAAGAAAAGGAGTTCTCAATGTTTTTTAGGTAAATTGGAGATAACGTTTATTAACTTAAAGATTTAATAAGAATAGTAAGTCCGGTTTACTCCAAGGGTCAGATATCTCTTCAAATATTAGAAAAAAAAAAAAATCCAAAAAGGAAAGAAACAGTAAAAGGTACTTGCACAACCTTTTGGAAACGGACCCAGTTTTTGCCAAAATCCATGCATTTTTATCCCTCCCTGAGTTTGGGTTGAGGGGGGGTACAGCTTTCCCTTGAATATTGCTTCTGAAAAAAGACCTCTGTCTACAGAAAAAAAGACCTAATCTTTTAACCCTGCTTTACTGAAAAAAAAAAAAAAAAAGTGTAATTCTAGTAACTGGTGTTGTAATGATCTTATTTCCTGATATTTGAGTAGTTTCATCACATACCAATCTTGCATGTAGTATTACATAAGCTTGCCTGAAACAGGGATGTTTTTCAAAGTAAATGCTGTTTGAATTTCATATCGGTGCAGTTTGGATGTCATTTTGTGCCATTTAGCACCACTCAAAAGCTATTGGTAAAGTCACCCATGATGGAGCTGTGATTTTCTAGTCTTAGAGAAATTATGGTTTAGACATCTGCTTTGTATACGTTTCAGCACTCCATGAATCCTATACATGTAGAAACAGTATTTATATACATTATTAACATTACCATAATTGACTTGTTCTCAACATCGCAAAAAAAATTTGAGTGCCATATAATTAAAAATAGAGTTTAGAATTGTATTGATAACCTTAATAAAATGTTTTTAAATACTATTATTTTTGGAGAACACAGTCATGCTTGAATAAATAACATAGGTCCCCTAATCCTCGAATTAGCCTAAAGACTAGTCTTTTCCTTCAGTGACTAGTATCTTAAGGAAAGCATCTTAAATCACCAAACCAATTAAAGGTAAATTTCAATTCTCATCTTCACAAAATTTTGAATGAGCAGTCAGAAAAGATCACATGGATTGTCCTCATGTTGCCCATTTTCTGCCTGAACTGAAAATTCTCATTTTAAATTAATTTCTCTTTGCCAAGCAACTTTTCATTCTGTCAGATGATCCAGAATGTCCCATCATCCCCCCGCAGGAAAAAAAAAAAAAAAATCCCAAATCTTGTACAACCTAAGATAAACTGTTTTCTCAGGGTTTTTTTTAAGATTTTTGCACTAATTTTGAGATGTCGAACTAATTTTTTAAAACAACTTTAGAGAAAGATCAAAATGTTCCAGTTCCTTGGCTAAAATATGGTTACCTAAAACAAAAAAAAAAAACACAAACCACACCTTGTACGATTCCACAAAACTAGCTTCTGGAGTTGATTAACTACAATTGAATCAATAGACAATTCCACAGAAATACATTTAAATGTTAGGATACTGCAAAAGGATTCAAGGATATCTCTGTTTTAAAATCATTGAAGAAGGTATGCATATTTTGCCTGACCTTAAGCATCTCCAAGTTAAGTATCTCCAAGCTGAACTAAGATAGCTGGTTAAGAAACCTGAGTAAAGTCTTGACAGTGACGTGCTTTACACCAAGATTCATATAAAATGCTATAAGCACTCATCTTTGAAGGTGATACATTGCTTCATAGAGGACTGTTTCTCTCCATTGACCAGGAAAAGACACAAGACTCTGAACTTAGAGAATGTCCTTAACTTGCAGATGCCTAGTGTTGGGTCCACTGTAATAATTTTTTGATTTAGCACCTGAAAGCTTCTTGTGTTTATACCACCAAAATATAAAATCTTTCATTCATGCATTTAAATACTTTTTCAGGAGTCTAACTGAAAGTCTGTCAAGATTCAGCCACAATATCCTTTGCAGTAAACTTTATATATTCACTTTCTTCAGAATACTTAATCTCACATGCAGACACAGAATTTTTCTTTGTAACTCTTTTTATAAGGAGATATTAATTTAAAAAAATAAATAATTCTTATATTAGCTCCTGGATTTTTTTTTTTTTTTTGTGAGAAAGAAGATATTTACTTTTTCCTTCCCCTTTTCTCTCTCTTTTTTTTTTTTTTCTTTTCTGTCTCATAACATTTGTCTGACAAAATTAAATACACAAAAATCTTAAGCAGGAAGAAATCTTCTATTATGTCTCAGAAATAGGGAAACGAAGGCATATAAGGGCTGTTCAAGAATTTAATAAATCACAGCAGACTAACAGCCCTTAGTATTTTTTGGCACATTATGTATATCTATATTCCTTCTTCCCACCCATAATTGACAAATGAATACCTTGTATTTGTAGGGCAGAATATGAAAATAACACCGGAATGCAATTATGAAAACCACAGCGTTTTTCAAAATGTCTATTGTCTAACATATGGTCTTTAATATAAAAATAATCTGTGCCATATTATTTTCAACTGGAATCTAAGTAGAAATTTGTAAAGGTTTTTCTCTTACTGTATCAAGCTGCTTTTGAAAACTGTAGTTTATTACTTTGACCATAAAATCAAGACAGCAAAACATATTTTATTAGGCAAACTGCACCACTAATTTAACAGCAGTGGAAACATACTTTATTAATTTTATAAGGATTAACAGAGAGAAAAAACGCATTGACCATATTTTAAAATCATTATGCAAAACATGCTGTTGACACTCTGGAGATAAGCTTCCCACTAACCAACAGCAATAGATCTCCTCTGATAGTTAATAGCTCTGGAATAATTGTTCTGATTAATTTGTGGTACACCTCTGAGCAGAAGGTGGGATTAGAACAGTGGCAATGTGGATGCCACTGGCTACTGATGTGATAGTTATGATTTAAACATTTCAGAGTTTGCGGCCATTCAGTTTTCTCCAGTATCAAGGTCCTGACTGCACACATATGGATTGCAGTATTTCCTTCAAAAAACCCATTTCTGAAGGATTCAGGCTCTTTCCAAAGCATATGTTCACTGGTGTTAATAAAATAAAATAAAATAACAAAGTTGGACTGTGGGACCAGAAAGTGACAGCTCCTGAGCTGGCCAGATCTTAATTGCAAGCCACATTGTATGTAAAAGCTGTTCTCTGCCAAAACTATTTATGAAGTTGCCATTGTTCATACTTAAGCTGGTTCCATCTCAATTAGAAAAGGTCCTGCAGGAGCTTTGATCTCCTGAGATTTCTGGCTGCATTTTTGATGAAAAGAGACAGTTTGTTCAGATGAAAAATATAGAAGGGTTAAGAGGAGCCAGCATGACTCCGTGAGGATCACTGTAATTAACCAGAATTTCTGATAGCGGTGATATAATTCTTTGCACGGCAGATGTTTTAACCTTCTTTTTTTTTATTTTTTTATTGTGATTTATATTGCATTATGACTTACTGCTCCATTTCACAACTTTTCTGATGAAGACATACAGTTGACTAACTGCACCCTATAAGTGCTTAATGGACAACATCAAAGACAAAACCACCAAACTGTATAGCAAGTGGCATGCTAAGGGATATGACTTGTGGCTTGGGATATTTGGACTGGATATGAGGAAAATCCTCATCAGACCAGGTGTCTGGTACTGGTAATTGTCACTGAGGAATGCTATGGAGTTTCCACCTTTGGAGACTTCCCATGGCTATTCATAACCTCATCTGCTCTGACCTGGGGATGAATAGTAGTGCCTGCTTTGAATCTTGGACCAGCTGAATTTCAGAGGTTCTAACTAATGATTCTATGGATCTATGACACTGATTACCCTGTGAGATTGTGTGATACAGAAAGTCTAGGGAAAAAAGATAAAGATCCTAAGTTTGGATTATACATGTATATATAAAATGTAAAACCATGTAATGCTTGGAACATCTAATTCAGACATGGTGTCAATTTACCCTTGTGCTGAGTCACAAAAGAGAACAGAGTATTTGGGAGAAACTTATCTGCTTACTGAAAACAAAAACAAAACCAAAAAACCCACCAAACTTAAAAAGATAAATTTGCATCTTTGTTTTCCATGCTCATATCCAAAGATGTTTCCTGAAAAAAGTAAACAAAGCACAGGCTGACACACTTCCTACTGTGCCTGCACAGGTACTGTTGCTCATTGCACTCCCTGGGGTGGAAGGCTTTTACTACAGCTGTGTTAAGTAGCTTGAGAAATTAATTTTCCAATAGTAGAGACATCTTTAAAAGCATGATCTCGCTGTGCAGTAAATCAGTTCATGTGACAGATTTATTCTTTTATTGGGAGTATTCTCAAGGGGGTTTAAGATAAAAAAACCAGTTGAGTTGAAATAAGAACTGGCACAAATATCAGAAACAAACAAAAGAAATCTCATACAGAAAAACTTAAGCTATTTTGGAAGCTAAAAAACTTTGTTAAACTTTTGGCAGAGTAATTAATTTACCTTCACTGTCAGCTGAGCTGACAATCTCAAATTTTATTTGTATGCATTGTACTCTTTATCTTGTAGGTGATTCCATTATATGAGAAAGACAGTAAAATAAAGTCAGAATACATGAGAACAAAAGGTATTTTCAGGATGTTTCCAATCCACTAGAGCTTAGAAAACCTGGAGGTCTCTTCATCAAGTTTCAGTTAAGTGTGACCAGTCAGTGAAAACTTTACATGAATCATCGTTGCGATATTTAGATGCCAAGGCTTCTTTCCTGCACTTTTGTTACTTCTTTTCCACATAATGTCATGCAGGCCATTTAACCTGTCTTTGCTTGTGCTTCTTCATTCTTCATTCCCGCCTAATTGAAATGCCTCCTCTGCAATACCTGGCAGCAAGTTGTGCCTTTCAAATGTATTGACTGTTTCTGGGGTGGTTGATGGGGTGGTGTTTATCTTAAAGGAAATACATGTTTGTGCAGAGAACCCCTTTATTTCCAGATAAAATTATTCCAGAAGAAAGAAAACTGCATGAATAGTCATCTGGACAAGGTGAACTGAGGAAAGCAAGTAAAAGAACTATGCTTGGTGGTCTGGAAATGCCATGTGTAAAATATATTGGAAGTCCTCAAGTTTGCAAAAGCATTTTTGCAAAAAGGAGCAAACTAAATATTTTTCATGTATCCTGAAGGCAGAGTAAGAACTAATGACAGAGCAGGAGATTGAGAACTAATGACGGAGCTGGTCGATGAGAAAATGAACATGAGCCGCAGTGTGCGCTTGCAGCCCAGAAAGCCAACCGTATCCTGGGCTGCATCAAAAGGAGCATGACCAGCAGGTCAAAGGAGGTGATCCTGCCCCTCTACTCTGCTCTTGTGAGACCTCACTTGGAGTATTGTGTGCAGTTCTGCTGTCTTCAACATCAAAAGGACATGGATCTGTTGGAACGAGTCCAGAGAAGGGCCACGAGGATGATCAAGGGACTGGAGCACCTCCCGTATGAAGATAGGCTGAGAAAGTTGGGACTGTTCAGCCTGGAGAAGAGAAGGCTGTGTGGAGATCTCATAGCAGCCTTCCAGTATCTGAAGGGGGCATATAGGGATTCTGGGGAGGGACTCTTCATCAGGGACTGTACTGATAGGACAAGGGGTAACGGGTTAAAACTTAAACAGGGGAAACTTAGATTGGATATAAGGAAGAAATTCTTTCCTGTTAGGGTGGTGAGGCACTGGAATGGGTTGCCCAGGGAGGCTGTAAATGCTCCATCCCTGGCAGTGTTCAAGATCAGGTTGGACGAAGCCTTGGGTGATATGGTTTAGAGCGAGGTGTCCCTGCCCATGGCAGGGGGGTTGGAACTTGATGATCTTAAGGTCCTTTCCAACCCTAACTATTCTATGATTCTATGATTCTGATTAAATTCAATATTTAGAAAGGCAAGCAGTGAAACAAATAAGTAAAATGGTCAAAGGACATTTCTTCTTCTATGAGCAGACGGTTAACATTTAGTTATTCTCACTTTGACTTCTGGTTAAATGATGTCTCCATATTCTTTCTCTTTTTATGATTCCACCATTATAAAAATTTGGCATCTGGTTTTGTTACAGCAAGACCATAGAATATAACATATTTTGTCTAAAAATTGAACTGGTACAAGTTTCATTCAGATCAAACAACGGAGTCTGATTTTCTGAATGTGTTTTGGAGGATGCATTTTTGTAGCTAAACATTCACACTTCAAAACCAAACCTCTGAGTTTCACTATTGCTACTTAACAAAAAAGGATCACTGGATTGGAGTTTTTCTTGGCACAGAGCTGCATGCAATTAAGCGTTCCACTAGCTGGGTTGTTCCTGCCTGCAAAAATGAATAGTTTCTGTATGAGTTAAAATAAAAAAAAAAAAAAAGAAAAAAAAGGGAACTTACTCAGCAGTTGAAATGTACAATAAAAATGTCACTGCTATCTTTGCTTTAATTATGGAGCTCACATTGTGATTATATTCTATACCAGTTTGTCAGAAAATGAGACTGTAACCATTATTGCTAAGCACTGTAACATCTCTTCTCTTCACTGAGTTTGTGTGCCCTCATTTTTATTCAGTCATATTCAAACCATATTCTTTTCTCACAGGTTTGCAATAACTAGGACATTTTTCTAGCTCATTCTGCTTGTTATAAATGAATAGCCTGGAAAATTTCCTTCTCACTCCCATGTTTAAAGGCATAGATGAAGGACAAAAAAATTCTCTGCTACCATTGTACAGGAGACCTTCAGCTGTCACAGGGGATCTCTATGGCATATTCTGTGCTTGAGCATTAACCTGATCTAGCAGAGGGTAGTGAGACTGCAGCACATTGCCACAAAAGCCTGGAAAGAGAGGAGAGATATGAAAAGCAGGTTGGAGAAAATATGTTGCCTCTGCTGGTTCTTCTAGTCAGAAGTGAACCTGAAACATAGTCATTATGATTTGAAAGAACTGCTCTTCTGGTCCAAGAAACTCAGTTCTCAACAGGATGATCCATAGTGAGCTATAAACAGAGCTCCATGTGTAGGACTGTCTCAGGAAGAACCTGGTTTCTGAAACACCTTAACAGAGGGGCACACTGAACTGAAAAGATAGTTTTATTGCAAGTTTATACTTTTTTCCCCCTGATTCTATGGACGTTATGTAGAATTTTGGCATTTGTAACTATCAATGTAAAACAAATTTTTCTTTCTGGTCACATTTTAATAAAGCTTGTGGGATTTGTACCTGATTATGTTTAAAAGCAAACAATCAAACACATACAAATTACCTATGAATGTTTTCTGGAAGGTCAATCCATTCTACATCGAACCCTTCCATGGGTCATGGGCAGCTGCTTCTGAAAATGTCTCAAGACTTTAGTGTATCTGATCTTGTCTACAGAGAGCAGATGATACAGACCATGTCTTCTTTTGCCATGCCTAGTGTTACTACTGAGAAACGCTCTCTGAACAAAAGTAGGTAGAAGATATTTCTATTGACTTCTGCTGGCAGAATTTTTTTTTTAGACTAAAATAAGTGGAATAAATCCTTAAATTTCAATATACATGAAAGATATTGTTTTGACAACTTCAGGGTTTTTTTTCTTTTTCATTTTTCAAATATCTTGTTTTGAATATGTTATGCATAACAGATTAGGACATAACATATCAAAACAAAACATTTCAGCCCAACAGAAGCAGAACTGTGGTCCTCCCTGAATGTTTTATTGGTAAAAATATGGAAGTTTATTGCCTTGTTTGAGTTCAGACAAAGTCAGACTGGGAAATGATGTATTTCTCTGTAAATATGTATATACTTACAACTTAGCCATTTATGCTTATTGTCACAAATTTGCAAATTCTTCTGATTATAGTGAGAAAATATGGAAAAATGCGCTTTGTATGTTTGTTTTATTTCTATCAGGGTGGCTAAAAATAAAAAAGAAAAGAAATGGGCATTTGTTTTGATTTGAGCTAAATAGAAAAACATCATAGATTCATAGAATAGTTAAGGTTGGAAAGGACCTTAAGATCATCAAGTTCCAACCCCCCTGTCAGGGGCAGGGACACCTCACACTAAACCATGTCACCCAAGGCCTCGTCCAACCTGGCCCTGAACACTGCCAGCGATGGAACATTCACAACCTCCCTGGGCAAACCATTCCAGTGCTTCACCACCCTAACAGGAAAGAATTTCCTCCTTATATCCAATCTAAACTTCTTCTGTTTAAGTTTTAGCCTGTTACCCCTTGTCCTATCAGTACAGTCCCTGATGAAGAGTCCCTCCCCAGCATCCCTATAGGCCCCCTTCAGATACTGGAAGGCTGCTATGAGGTAATAGTAGTTAATAAACAAATCAGAACCAACAAAACACCCCCCCAGACCTTTGCATTTTTCCAAGTACTTCAAGGAACTCCAAAAACATATTTAGAGATTTTCAGTATTTCTAGTGAACTGAATTGTGAATTGTCAGCTTCGTTTATTAACAGCATTAATAAACAACTGAGAAATATTTGATCTTAAAAATTCTGGGCAGACTCTCCTAGAATCAGAATAGAGACATCCATGTAAGTATAATATTCCTAAGTATACTACCTGAAGCAATGTGAAATAAATATGCTTTCTTGATCATGCAATAGGTGTCTATTTATCTTGACATTGAGAGAAAACCATTTTAGAATACACAGTCATTAGCTGCTGGGCATTTCCCTGCAGACGAAGGATATACAAGCTTGAATCTCATTTAAGTCAGAAAAGAATTAATTCCAAGTAAAACATGTACAATTTAAATATTATTAGGTCATAGAATGCAAGATGTAACTTTGTTTTGTTGATTTCTATAGCTAGTGTCTACAATACCTTGTGTGTCTTCCTTGAAAAGCAGGAAAATAGTTGACATTTTCAATTCTCCTGACTGCTGTTCAGAATTATTTCCTGGATTTAAATTCAACTTGGAATAATTTCTACCACACTACCACTGGACTTTTTCAATGTCCATTTCTACTTTCCTTTTTTTACCCTCAAGTAAGTCACTTAAAAAACAGAAAAAAGAAAACAAGAATTGCAGCTCTAATGCAAACCACAAAACTATTCAGAATAACTCTCTTTTAACACAAGGAAATTGAGAAACAAAATAAGTTAAGTCCTCGTCACTAACAAAGAGTTCATAGGCCAGATTTTTCACTACAAGCTGAATCCATTCAGCTAACCCAATTCATAGACCAAAACTCTCCCTACTGAATTAAAACATCATTAGCTGTGGTGTCCTCACCAAGCATTTGAATCCTCTCATTGATGTGCCATTGTTATTTTGGTTCTATGTTTCAGTTTTTTACCCAGTTGTACACTAGTTTCCTGCTTATGCTGGACTTCATAGCAAACACTCCATGTTCTGTGTATTGGACTCTATTAATATGAAGGCATTTCTATTATTCTAACTCTCTTTTCTTTCTAGCTTTATTAGCTTATTGCTGACCACAGTCTTCCAGTTTTATTAAGAAGATGCAAATAAGCCAGTGCCTTCTGGTTGTCACTCCAGGGAAGTGAGCAACATCCTCTTGGATTTGGATTCATCCTTCCTAAGTGTAGATGGGAGATATATACAGCATCATCTCTTTGAATGCATCATCCTGGACTCTCTTTTTCACTGACAAGAGAGTGGTAGCTTTCAGGATACAATTTATACAGTCTATTTTACATATCTATTTTAGGGTGGAAAGAATCAACCTCTTGACTATAAAAGAATTCTCAGGTAACCAGGTCAGAAGTATCTACAGATGGATAACTGTACTCATTCAAATCAATGTCTCCCATAGGGTCTGACTGCAGCTCAGGTGCAGGCACATATTACCCACATTAAGAGACCAGTTCCTCCTTTCTGCCCACTAGGCATTCATTAATGTCTCTTTGCTGACAATACTGTTCACCTATACTCCCCAGCATGTTTAATCCAAAATGAACTAGGTTAACTTAAATTTTATAAATAGTAGGTCCGTGTTAATATGTTACTTTTTGACTGAACTATGTCATGAAGCACCCATGAAGATAGCTCAGTCATCAAAAATTCCATCTAGGTGGTAAATGGAATTTTCAGCTAAACTGAAAGAAGTAGCATTTTATCTTTTGAATAAGTTTTAATTAAAAAAAAATGGGTTTGGGGTATTCTTAATCGTTTTTCACAAAATACTACTTCCTCCAAAGGAAACTACTATATCCTAGGCTATATGAAAAGGAGCATAGCCAGCAGGTCGAAGGAGCTGATCCTCTCCCTCTCCTCTGCTCTCACAAGACACCACCTAGGGAGAGCTGGGCTCATTCAGCCTGGAGAAGAGAAGGCTCAAGGGAGACCTTATAACAGTCTTCAGTACCTAAAGGGAATCTACAACGAATCTGGAGAGGGACTTTTCACAAGCGTATGTAGTGACAATACAAGAGTGAATGGATTTAAACTGAAAGAGGGTAGATTTAGATTAGACATTAGGAAGAAATTCTTTACTCTGTAGGGGATGAGACATTGGCACAGGTTGCCCAGAGGAGCTGTGCCCCATCCCTAGAAGTATTCAAGGCCAGGCTAGATGGGGCTTTGAGCAACCTGGTCTAGTAGAAGGTGTCCCTGGCCATGGCAGGAATTTGGAACTAGATAATCTTTAAGGTCCTTCACTTCTAATCGTTTCTATCATCTTATAAAGCTTCTACTTTTTCTTTATATTAACTTCTTCTAAGTACAAGAAACAAAACCTCTCATTCAAAATTTATTCTGGGTTGGTTTGTTTATTTTCTGAAGAAGAGCCCACATGCATTTTTTTATATATTTGAAAAATATGCTGTCAAGCCAGCGAGTTTTTGTTCAAGTAATTGATTTATCCCGTTATTCCTTATTATTCTATATATAAAAAAAGATTACTTCACATTTATCCTCTGAGCCTTTGGGGAGTTTCTCTGTGTGGAAATGATGAGGATGGAAATATTGGGATTTATCTGGATTTTCTTCAGCATACTATCAGCCTAAGGATGTTGGTTGAGTCTTTCTAGTGTTACTTTAGACCAAAACTGCAGCAAGTAGTGACAACACTGAAAAGTAAAGCATGTTAACCTTGATAGATCTCATCCCATTCAAAACTGGCAGGTTGAAAGAATGAGGAAAAACTCTCTTGTGTCCAGGAGCTTCCAAGGAATTTTGCAAAGATAGGTAAAGAAAACCAGGGCCTGGATTCTGGCATCTAATAGCTATTTCTTTTTACGATGTCTTAGACATCTAACAGCACCATTAATTACATTACAAACCTATATTTGAGTACCTGCATTATTCCTTGATTCACCTCACATTAAGATACACATACAAAATGTATTAGCTGCATTTTCCTGTACAGGTAACTTTTTTTTCCATTGACACTTGGAGAAACCTTGATAAGTAGCACATTATTGTCAATTTGCTTTTTACCTTTCAAGAGCTAGGTAAAATTAATCATACCTGTAGCTTCTTTCTTCTGCCTTTGGAAGAAGTCTTCCAGCAAGACTGTGAGATGCTTGCAAGGCAGACACTTATGATTCACATGGACTTGTTTTAGTAAAAGTTGCTCACAGGAAAGGTATGCTTTCCAAGTGTGCTGGAAAGGTCAAGGTGAGACAGAGTTTTGCTGTTCGGCCAAGCCACAGGGAAATGAGGAGCACAAAAGTAGGTGAAGTCAAGCATAGTAGAGAGTATACTGCTGAGGTTCTCTTAGCCTCTGACATCTCTGGAGCTGGACTGGGGAACTTAAAAGGACTTTGGTTCAGACAGGCCTGAAATGAAAAGAGAACAGCAGGTAGGTGTCATCTGCGACTCTGTAAGTGCAAGCTGATTTGAGCAGGAGGGATTTCCATCTCTTGTTACACAGTGCCCAGAAATGAGTATTCTGACCCTGAATCAAGGAATTTTCTGCAGATTGCTTGATTTGGAGAATTTATTCTGCATTAGAAATGTAGCCTTGTGTTTGTCAGCTCAATATTTAAATAAATCAAAAAATCAAGATTTAAATAAATCAAAGTAAAACTAATTATCTACCATAAAGTTTTATTTGGTACCACAAACCTTTAGTCACCTTTTTCTCTTTAAATTTCAGGTATGTTAAAGCAGAAGGTACAATAAAGGAACTCACAAGGTTTTATTACTCCCCCTGGAATCCCAGTGGTTGATACTAAATAAAGGCTGCATCTTCTAATTAAAGGCTGCACTTTTTCATCCATAAGTCCAGAGAAACCGGTATATGAGGGTCCACTTTCAACCCAGTTCAATTTCTGACCCTGAAGTTAGTGTTGGCATGTATAGCACTGTTTATTAATAAAACAATAGTCCAATGGTAAACAAGTTTAATACCAGGCATGAATGTTTGATATTCTGTCTTAAATGAAAAAATATGAATTCTATAATGAATACTTAATTAGGCCTGTCATCTGAATAAAAGGACCAGAGCCCCTACCACTGTGCAGACAAACCAGAATGAAATGAATTACTTTCATGTAGGGGGTGATATTAATGGTGTCCATCTTTAAAAATGAATCCAATTTTAAGCCACTTTAGTTGCTATCATACTGAGAGAGATTGCAACATGCCTAACGTATCATTTCTATACTGGCTGAAAAAAATTTTAGTTTGTAGATGTTTTCCTGCTAATTAGCTCCTGTTACAGCTAGACATCATTAAAAATAAATAAAATTATGATCTTTGCTTTAAAAAAAAAAGAAACAAAAAGCAAAAACACAAACACCAAAACAGCCGTATATTAATAGATGAGTCTTGAGCTGAATTCTGATTTTCCAAGCAGCTGAAATTGTGACTGATGCTTACCACAAACCCTTGCTATTTGGCCACTTCTAATCTACCGCAGTGCTGTTTTGCTTAACTGATGGTGTGTGCCATGCAGGATATGTTATACAATTGGTTTTGCAGCTGATGTGACCCTCAGTACGAACCTGTGCTTACTACTTTACTTGCAGAAATTTTAATATTCCCACTTGAGGGAGCAGTCATGCAAAGTCTCATACCTGTGAAGAGCTTAAGACGTGAGTATTTCTTCACTGATTGCCCAAGCATTCGCTGGATTCAAATATATCATCAGGGTTTTGGTTTAAATGTGTATCCTAATGTCTGACTCATTTAAATCTTCCAGATTGTAGACATTATTTTCACTTGTAAAACAGGTTTTCTCACTTATATAACTGGCATTTCTCTCCACCCCTGCCAGCAAACACCCAGATAAATATATTACAAAAAGGCAATGTCAGCTTGCAGCCAGCTTGAAAGCAAAATTCTTTGGGAACAGTGAACAGCTCAGATGGCTAGTAGCAGTGTAGATGAAAGCATTCCCATTACAGCATAGATTAAAGAGACAAACAGGAGAGCCAAGCAATGCCATATATTTTAAGGACTTCTGGTGAGCTGTTTGGAAGTACACAGTGTAGGTCTTCCTCTGCTCCCCATGGGATTGGTGCAAATTTCACTACTGACTCCAAGAAAAACTACAGACTGGTAAGTCTCACATCTTTGCCCAGCAAGACCATGGAGCAGTTCCTCCAGGAAGCTATGCTAAAGCAGGCTGATAATAAAGTGGTTATGGGTGAGAGACAACATCCTTCATTAGGGCAAACTTTGCCTAAGAGTTCTGGTGGTCTTCTATGCTGAGGCCATGGCACTGATGGATAAGAGATGAGCAACTACATGCACTTGTGCAAAGCATTTGACATTGTCCTTCGTGTCATCCTTGTTTTTAAATTGGAGAGGCATGGATTTGATGGATGGACCACTTGGTGATACAGAATTGGCTGGATGATTGCACTCAGACAACTGCGGTCAAAGAATGGATCGAGAGCAACTTTGAGGAGAAGGTCAGAGGTACTGGTCTACAAGAAGCTAGACATGATCTAGCAATGTGTGCTTGCAGCCCAAAAAGCCAACCACATCCCAGTCTGCACCAAAAGGAGCATAGCCAGCAGGCCAAGGCAAGTGATTCTCCCCTCCCCTCTCCTCTCATGAGACCCCACTTGGAGTACTACATATAGCTCTGTGGCCACCAACACAAGAGGGACATGGGTGTGATAGAGTGAGTCCAGAGAAGGGTCATGAAGATGCTCAGAGGGCTGGAGCACCCCTGCTCTGGAAAGAGGCTGAGAGAGCTGGGCTTGTTCACTCTAGAGAAGAGAAGGCTCCAGGGAGAGCTTATCAGTCTTCCAATAAATAAAGGGGGCTTACAAGAAATCTGGAGAGGGACTTTTTGCAAAGGCCTGTAGGGACAGGACAAGGGTGAATGAAGGCGGAATGGCTATAAGGTGAAAGAGGGTAGATTTAGATTAGACATTAGGAAGAAATTCTTTAGTGGGTGAGAGACTGGCACAGGTTGCCCAGAGAAGCTGTGTCCCATTCCTGGGAGTGTTCAAGTCCAGGCTGAATGGGTTTTTTACACCAGCAACCTGGTGTAGTGGAAGGTATCCCTGCCTGTGGCAGGGGCTTGGAACAGGATGATATTTAATTTCCCTTCAAATCCTAACCTACTATCAGTTTGGTTTGAGGTTTGTCCTAGTCTCTGGCTGCCTTTGTATTGCAAATTCTGATGTTCTAATACCCATGCATAACAGATATGAGTAGAATGCTTTTTGATCTGGTTAAAGGACTAGCTCTAAACTCACAAACCTACCACCATAATAAAATATATTGCTCACTTTTCCGTTGCCAGAAATTTTTTGTTTTGAAAGAAAAAAGACAGGGTTAAATAGAAAGTGAGTGGGTCTTTCCAATATTTTCTTTTCCAAGGTAAAGAACTTTTTTAAAATGGATGATAATTTCTTTAGAATATAAGAATTATGGCTAAAATAATTCTAACACTCTCCACACCTCTTCTTCTCTCAACAAATATTTTGACAAATAAAAAGAAGTGGGTTTTGTTTCTTTTTTTCCCATCATTTCTGTGTGTGAAAAAATACCATACAGACTGAAAAGTTTAATTTGTCTCAATGAAAAAAAAAAAAAAAAAGATAATTTCTCTGAGCACTGGATAGTTTTTTCACCTGATTAATAAAAGTATGTTTAATACTTCTAGGTCAGTGATCTGATTTGAGGTTAGTTAAGTAGTGTATTTTAGACAGAAGTTCATTATTACTTTTTGTTATTAATTACTGTTTTTGGTTGAGGTATGTGAAATGATGAAGAGCTACATTCAGAGTTTAAATTCCACCTTTGATCCTGTGCATAACGTCTCCTTTAGCTACTTCTTTCAGATGTTTCCTGTCACTGAGGCTTAGGTGAAATTTTAACCACCTCAATATAATTCTTTCAAAGGAGACTGTAAGAGTTCAGTGCCTAAATGCCACTGGAACTTAAAAAGATCCAAATTTCTACACCCCCCCCCCAAAATTCTGTGTAGCTTCAGATAAAGCACTCATGTTAATCTTCTACACTGGAAGTAGCTGTGTTTTCTAATGTTGCTAAATGTTGTGAGTTTAAATACATTAAAAATGATGAAATATTTTCTGACCACTGTATGGGTTAACTGAAAACAGGAAAACCCTGAATATTACTAGACAACTCTTACAGAACAAAGAGGAGCAAAACTTACTTCAGTTAATTGTACCCACCTAGACTTTGGACACCTAAACTAAGAAGTTTGTCTTGGCTCCCTCAGTGCTGAGTGAAGAGAAACAGACATCTCCAGGGAATGATTCATCCCATATGCCTTAGGTTGTATTTTTAGGATAAATGTCTGTCTCCCTATTAAATACACAAAAAGTCTACCTGAAATAAGATAGCTTTTGTAATTTCAAAATTATTTAATAATTCTGCCCCATAATTATTGGTCTATCTGAATAATCTCTTGCACCCAGAATATTCGAGAACTGCAAGGAGAAAAAAATACTTTCCCTCTATAATCTTTACAACCCTCCAAAAAGTGATCTCTGATTTGATAGATAAGAGGGGAAATTAGCACTTTCATTTGTTTATTTTCTGCCAATGTGACTGATAAAGAAGCAACGCCTTTCAAAAGAAATGCTTTATTCACTAAGCAATAGTAAAAAATACAGAACTATCAGATGATATCTGGAAAAATCACACAGAGCATAGCTGTGGAACAATGGCTGTTTAATCCACATTTAATTTGTGTCACCATTGTATATTGATTATCCATTATCCTCATGCAAATGGCATGACTTATCCATTGAAACAGCTGTGCATTGTTTTTAATTTTAAGTGAATTCTTTTAGCGCTCCATGAAAGGTGCCTGATTAACAGCCCCAGGGACTGAAGGCCTCTGCTTATCCACAGAGCATATTCGAGTGATAATGATGGATCCACTCAAGCAGCTGCCTCAACCGTTACTTATCTTGAAGACTTTTCCACTGCTTACAGGGCCAAAACATCCCCTGTACAAATGAAAACCAAGCAGACTCTGGACCCCTAGATGGAGAATGAGGGTGTTTAAATCACAGTGTCTCCACTGATAATATGTTCCTAGGACCTTGCAAGCTCTTGTGAGAAGCAGGGGAAATGGAGATATAAGGAGGCAGCCTTGAAACAAGTGTAAGGCATAGCCGTATTCTGAATTTTGTTTGCAGTTCTCACAGCTTCTAAAAAGGTGATTTATCAGAGTCAGAAAAGAAATGCAGGAAAAGGTGACAAAGCTGATCTGTGTTTGTGGACAGGTATTGTACAGGAAAAGACTATATTGTCAAACTTTGAAGCTTGGGAAAATTATGAGTGTGTCAGGTTTCTCACAGAGGCCTGTAAAAACATGTTCAGAATGGAAAAGGGAAAGGGAACACTATATTGTTAGTCCTTAAAATAAAAAAATCAGGGGCTATCTGAGAGGTTTCTGAACAATAATATTTAAACAAACGAAGGTCATTTTCATGTAACAAACAATTTAGCTGTGTTTCTCATCACCAGAGTATGTTTTTGAGGCTCCAAGTGTACTGAAAAAGACAGCAGTTCAACCCTGAAAGAACTGGGTTGTGGGAGGTTATCAAAGACTGTGCAATGGATATAAGTTTTAGTTCAGGAACTGCTAAAATCACAAGCTGCCAGGTGCTGGCGAATGTGTGAGCAAGAAATCCCTCAATGGTTGTTTTGTCTACCTTATTATTTCTCTAAGTGTCCTCTACTGCTCTCTTTTGGAGAGAGGATCCTGCCCTGGAGGATTCTGGTGATCAGGTGATCTGGTGATCAGTCTTTGATCTCAGAAGTCACTGCCTCATTTATGGTGAAGACTTTTTATCCTGGTAGGAAATTACAGATTGCATTTCCGTGTCCTGACTTGCATTCTAGGTCTTGATTTTCCTTCTCTATAGAAATTCATTTTCTCATTGGAATAAAAAGACTTCATGGTCATTACAGTCCCTTAAGAAGATACTGAAGTAGAGATGAGGAGAGAAAACTACTTCATGCATCAGCACTATTTTGGGAATGATCAGGTGAGATGTAGGGAAGAGCTTATTATGGGAGATGATGACCCATCTCTCTGTAGTCATATGCCATCGTATGATCCCTTACCATTCTGGTTTTGTTGGGATCTACAACTTTTATTGATGTTTATTAAATAAGTCACCTTTGAACTGTCATTAATTACAATTAGAAGAACGTTTATGACTGCAGTATAAGTTATATTGGTCAATGCACTAAGCATGTGGATTTGAAAATGTGGATGAGGAATCTGACTCTAAGGTAGATGCTGACAGGGAGACACTGAAGACACTTGAAGAGAGCTGATACAGACACAATGTATTTAGTATTACAGCTCTTTATAGTTCTTTAAAGTTCATTATTTTAAACAAATCTGTATGTATATGTGACTGTGTATGTGGTTTGAGGGAGAAAAGAGAAATAGAAAAGGCTCCTGCATAATGGAAAAGGTTCTAAAAAGGAAAGAATATGAAGGATTCCTGTATCATCAGTCCACTTATGTTTAGTCTCAAACCATTTCCAAACTAGGGGCTTGCCTAAGGAGATAAGACATTAGGTTCTCCTTTTTCAGGCGATGACAGCAAGAAAGGGGAATAGCCTGTCTCCATAACTCTGTACATAATCAGCAAAACTCCTGAGGTGTTTCCAAGGCATCAGCGACAGCAGGTTTCCAGGTGGGATGCCTAAGGAGACCCTTGATATTTTCTTCTATTCCATACCCTGGGTACATCAAGATCTTTTCAATTACAAATCAAGTTTTCCAGCTGCACACAATCCTGATCTCAAGTATTGACTTTCTGTCCTTATTAAGAGGCTTACTTTTGAATAGTTATTAAAAAAAAATTAAAAAGTGATTAAAGGACATTAATATGAGAGGCTGGAGGCTGGTTATTCATGCATTTTACTGTGTTGGGGTCACCAACAATGTAGCTACAGTTCAGATTAAAAGATATTAATAGTATTCCAGGAATAATATATTACACTACAGAATTCTTTAATATATATCTATAATACATCATCCCACTACAGAAGAATATTCCCTTGTTCATGTCAGGAACCCTCTCCTATGTTGGAAAGCAGAAGTGTCAAGTTTAACTGCAAGCAAAACAGGTAAGTGAGAAAAGAAGCAGATTGATACAGGCAACAAACTCCCCTTCAACAAGACAGAGAAGGAGATAAAGAATATTTTTTTCACTGACTTAGTGACATATGGGTGAACCCTGGTCCCTGGCCAGCTGGAGGGGACTAGCTCGTGTTTTCACTGCCTCTGAAACTGGACTATAAACTAAACTGTCTCCACGTTTTTGTTTGTGTGGGTTTCTTTTGTGTTTTTGTTTGGGCGTTATTATTATTATTATTTCATATGCAGCAGAGCTAGATTCCTTGCTCTTCACTGAAACCTTGAAACAAAGTAATGCATGCATGGGGAAGGAGCCCTCAGGAGAAACACCAGTCAAAGCCTAGTGATGCCTTTGAGATCCACTAAGCTCTGTGGTCACCAGTAGAGCTTGTTCAAGTCACCTCCTGATGAAGATACACAGGACATCTGGATGAGCTACCTAACCCTAGCACACTGCTTCCTACAAACACACATATCCACGTCTTGCTGCTGGAAAACAGATTATACAGACAACATATAATTGTATGTTGGGGTTGGACAATATAACAAAGGGGACTTGAGGCTGCTTGATATGCCCTTCATTTATCCTCCTTTTCATTACTATCTTCACTGTCTTCATGTCTTAGCATATGGAGGCTGAACGACTGCAGACTGGAATTGGAAATGACATTAGCATAGATAAGGAAATGTGTGACTCTGGGCAGCTCACTTAGTCTTGAAGCTTTAGCTGTCTGAGAAGCACTGTCTTTGGGAGGAAAATAAAAAAAAGGTTTCCAATTACCCATGGGGATTGAGGGCTTCCTGCATCCCAGTCTCTCACCTGACCTCTGTTTTCAGGAGGCAGGAAAAAGAGAACACAATTCTTCTCCCTCTGCCTTCCTCCAGTTCAATTGTTCTTCAGGGTGGTTCCAAGAGCCTTTCCCTTGGTCTTCCAGAGATCTAGGGCTGCTTTGTCCCAGATCAACATGATCCACGCTGCTGGAATTTTTCAGACACCTTTTTCTGGCTTAGACCAGACAAGGGTATTTGACCCACTCTGCTTTGGTCAACAGACTGTAAGAGTTAAGTACCAACTGTGATTACATCTGAAGGCTACATTGTTCATTACAAAGGCCATTAACTGTACTCTTTCAAATAAACTACAGATATTGCTAAACAAGGGTGTAAATGCAAGGGAATGGTCTCTTAGCAACTGTCTCCTTATGTACTGATGCTCTCTGGGTACAGAAAAAAACAGGAGTTTGACAGAACACTCCTTGACCAGACCCTTTACTTAGGAACTAAAGGTTATCTTTCCCAGCAGATTTTTAAAATCATCTCTCCCAACCCGTGTTTTAATCTGCATTAAAAAAATTAAAAATAACAATAGAAATTCCAAACTAAAAATGCTTTTTGAAAATTAATGAATCCTCGCAAATGACTTTGCTTGACTTTAAAATATGCTCAGGTGATTTTGAGATTGCTTGTTACAACCCTTTCCTTGTTAAATAGGTAGTCAGATAAGACATTCTTGACTGAAGCATACTGTGAATCTCAGAAGGTCAACTTATGTGTACTTTCCATTGCTGATATAGATTCATAGATTTTAAGCCCAAGAGGCTTTGTGTAGCTCCTCCTGCATAACACAGGTCAGATATCTTTGCTTGATAATTCTGCATCAAATCAAATTGCAATCATACCAAGGAATGCAGATATTTATTTTCCACTTTGTAACCTCCCTGAACATTACACACACTCATGTGTGTGTCTTTCTTTTTTCCAAGACTTCCTTACATCATACAGAGCTCAGAATAAATGCCTATTACAGCTTTGAGTAAGAAACAGTAAAGGGAAAAAATATAATAGTTAACAGCAGCTAGTCTGAGAGTAAAACAGAGGAACGAAGGCAGTAGGTCACAGAATAGATGTGACAGAGAACAGAAAGTAATGAGCAAGCCAGTGTATTTCCAAGACCTCCATTCAAATTAGTGCTTATTATATCAGCAGGTCACAGGTGAAAATGAGTTGGGTGGTTCCACCTCATTCTGGACTCAGGTGGGCATTTGTCAATATCACCAGGTATTCCCTAATATCAGGACACATTTAGTCCATCAAGTCCTTTAGGTGAACTTGACTAGCAGGAAAGCTTTTCAAGTGAGAAATGATGTGAGAAAGACTACATGGTATGGGACAGAATAATTTTGGTAAGGCTGTCCCAGCTTATGTTGGATTAGCAAAATTGTCCCAGATTTTGTATTTTTGCATTTTTACTACAAGTATTGATGTATTTTTGACAGAAAACTTTCTCATGTTTTCATGTTTTTTACAACCATCTGGTGAAAGCTGATACTAATTATATATATATATGTATATTTATTTGACTAAGTAGGACAAATCAAAATGCCGGCTGTTCTCAGGCAATTTGTGAAGAATTGCACCACAGACATACACACATGCAATGCACTAATTTCAGAATCAATAAAAGGATTCTATTTTCCTTTTTCCAAACTTTTCCTTTTACTCCTCCAGGATCTCGAAGATTAATTTTTTGTGTGGGTAATGAGCTTGTCAAAACAGAATACCTAAGTACAGAGCCTTACTACTGCCTAACTGCTGCACTGATATGCCCTCAGGTTAAACATTTTTCTCTATTGCCCCAGGGTATGTCTGGGCTTCTAATTTTAACTAGAAATATTATGAAATTCTCTCCCTTCCCAGAAAATAAGTAACACAAAGTCACATACGAAATTAGCTAACCATAGTCACTGAATTGCCTTTCTGATCAAGTCTCTTCTGTTTATCCTAGCCCAGGTTATTTATTGAACCATTCTAGCAAAAAAGATGTATTCAGTCCCTTGGAAATTGTCCATGGTTCATTTTTATGCAAAGAAGACTTTATCTTCTTTAAAGGAAAAAAATTAATTACTAATGAACACTAAAAAAATCCAAGTAAAATCACTCAGCTGTAGTAACACATCATTGCATCAACTTTATCTGAGAATTATGAATAGTTTTCACCAAAGCTTATTTTAACTTTTGATGCTTTTTCATGATGGTGTGGTAGAGTTGTTCTGATATTGCAGGATAATAATAATTTCTGTTTGGACTACCTTGCATAAATGCCCCTCATAAACATTATTTAATTAAGATTTATAACAATCCAGAAGTTAAATAATCATTGATTTTTTACATATTTATCTTTAACATTGACACTAATTTATTGCTTTGAGAAAGCACCAGTTTCTCAAGCCCTTATTCAGGTTCCCTTGTAGAGGTATTGCCAATTCTAACAGCTGCGTAGTGAACTACTATGCAGATAAGACTGTTTACACTGACCTAAATTAAAGGGTGTGCCTGGACTCTAGAAAAGCATCGCCTACACTTCTAAAGAGTTGGACTTATTCCTGCAGGACATTGCCCCAGGTCAGCTGTCATTCACTACTGAACATGTCCCTAAATCAAGTTTAATACAGCAGCCTCAATGACAGAAGAGTTTTGGGAATCATTTATTTTACTGGAATGGATGGACCTGGGGAGTCTTAGTGGTTATATATAATGCTTACTTCACTGTAAGTAATATAGTGCTAACTTCACCAGAAATTGGCATCCTCATACATGGAAAATAATGTCTTATAGGACACAATTTAAATAAAGTTTAGAGAAGCTTGTGATATAAAATATGTTTGGTGGTGAGGAAATTGGACTTTGTTGGCTCTAGCTGACTGCTATACATTTTCATCTTTACCGCCCTGACAGCAGTAGCAGAGGAAGTGTTTTAGTAGCATTTTGCTGGTTCGTTAGGATGAGATCCTAAAGCATGCAGCTAGAGATGCTACCAAAGATTGATGGAGTTCTGGTGTCAGCAGGAGAAGCTGTGCACAGCTGTGACTGTGCTGCAAGGTATAGGAATATGTGCATTTTATGAAGCAGTCTTTAGTTCCTGGTGAATCAGTTCACAGAGATTTTGGAAATGAATGGATTTATTGCATTATACTCCATAATAACTTCCCTTTGGGGAGAGTTGGACCCTGTAAAGAACTGCACTATGCTTGCCACCGGACTATTTCTACTAAGTCTATGGAAGGACTGGTCTGACAATGTTGAAGTGGGTCTCTGCCACAAGTAGTCTCTCATTTGATGAATATGTAACTTAAACCGGGTGAATTTCATCAAGATAAAAAAATACCAATGCAAGTAACTCACCTTTTCAAATCTGAATGGAAATACAATTAAGTTGCACAAGGATTGCATTCTGTGACATCTATCCAGTTATTCTTAGCTTTTGGCAGGTTCTGCCTGGACTATCAGATTTTTTGTCATCAACTCTCTGTCATTTAAAGTCCACTCAGACAATATTAAGACTTAGCTGGTTTGCCACTTGGCTCTTTCTATTGCACTTAGGCTTGCCAAAATATTTCAGTTCTCCTTTATCTCCTCTTCTGTCATCCGATTCCTTCCATCCTCATCGTATTACCTGTGGTGCTTACCTAACTGTTCAATAAGCAAGATCAGCACATTAATTCTACAGAAAATCAACCAACCATCAATACCAGGTCCAAAATGAAAAATTGAACTGGCTAATCAAAAAACAGTTCGTCTGATGTTACCCAGAGAAACACTCTGTGGGAGGAGAAGGAAGTGCAATATAATCTCCTTTGGTGCTTGAAAGCTATGAAATTGGCTCAGATTTTTCATTCAACCACAATTTAATGGTCTGATAAACCAAGACAACTTACAACTAGCCCAGGATTTACACTGCAAGTGTGTTAGGAGACAAAATAATTTTACAGTTGTTCTTGTCTGTGCTTAGGATTTCTGTCTCAAGTCAGATCTTCAATGCTCTTCTTTGTCCCATGTAAATATTTGTCTTTCTATCTTCCGCTGTGGCTGTCCATATGAGAAAGAAAAGAAAGAAACAGAAGAAGTAAAGAAAGAAAAGAAACAAAAGAAATAAGGAAAAGAAGGAAAAGAAAGAAAAGACAAGAAAGAAAGGAAAGTAAGGAAAGAAATACAGGAAAGAAAGAAAGAAAATAAAGATGAGAAAGAAAAGAAAGTAACGAAAGGAAGAAAGGAAAGGAAGAAAATAAGAAAGAAAGACAAGAAAGACAAGAAAGACATTGGTTTGTTCAACAAAGGAAAGAAATTTTAAAGGCGTTTGTAGTATGATGGATGAAAATCCAAGGGTAATTGAAAAAAATAGTAACACTGAACACCAACAGAGCAAAGTGACAAAGAGAAAAAAATGAAAGGGAAGTTGGAAAGCATGGGTTTAGCAACAGGAAAGTTTTAGAATGTTAAATTCTAGTTGAATTATGAGCTCTGGGTGTCCCTGTCCCTTCACTGAAGTTATTGCAGTCATGAACACTCTGTGCTTTGAAATTAAATATTGGCAAATCTAATTGTCTCCTGTGAAGTGGAACCTAGAATTACTGTATCTTAAAGCTATGAAGCACAGAAGCAGGAGGGGGAAGAATTGGATCCGTAGACTATAAACAATGCTCTTTTGAGACTCAGAAGAAATCTTTAAGACATATCTTTTCTAAGCAACTTTTTCTGTCATATGGCCAGTAAGGGCAATTAGAACTACAGTTAGTGCATAGCAGGTTTTTTTCTCACAAGTGATCCCTAGGCATATTGAAGACATTGTTATGCCCCTTCACCACTCTTTCCATCACTTCCTCCATCTCTCATTTCAGTACTACATCTTCTAAATCTTCCTTTTCAAGGCCTGTTTCAAATAAACGACCAGGCGCTTGTTCCTTACTCCATGCCTTACACACAGGAAGTGAGAAGAAGATGCTGAGACTGTGTTATAGAAGGAAAGATCTGCACACCTGAATTATAGCATAAATTCAGGTTGGCCTTTTCTTCAGACTTGCCTTGTTAACTAGCTTCAGCTCTGTTTGGTGTCTCTTAAGAATCCTCCATGTTTATACTTTCCTGTTAATTATATATACTATTTGGATGGCAACATGATTGTTGTGAATTCCAGGCATCTAATTTTTATTTCTGTACTGCTACATGTCATTACACCATTTTTGGGAGAACATCTTCATTTTAGCCGTAATTCATACTGTAATGGGAATCAGGAATCAAAAGGCTTTTTTAAAATCTGCCTTTGCATCTACAAAAAAACATAGATGTTTCCTTTGTCAGTGTTGTAATATTTAACTTTCAGACCCTTTAACACCTGGTGGAACCTGGAGTTTCAGCCTGGACACTAGGCTTTGTGAAAATATAAAGGAGGAGCATAGATACATAGAAAGGTCATCGGAGACAACTTCACATTCTGAAAGCCACCTAAGACAATAAAGTATGAGGAGAAAGAGAAAATGAGACATTTATTTACTTATGCATTGGAAACACATTTGATTATTTCCAAGCAACTTCTCTGGAGTAAAGGGAGCCCTCACTCCCCACTGCTCCCCTGTAAAAAAAAAAAAAAAAGCAAATAACATTTACATGAGATTAAGAAGTGTATCTGAAGCTCATAGTAAATTTGAGGCTGTACAGAGGGGAGCCCAGGGGAAACTCTGTTACTTTATGTCCTTCCTGAAGCATAAAATTCAGCAAAAATTCAATAGTGCTGTCAAATGCCAAATAGGCAGGTTGATACGTTAAACAGGAAGCAGTGACACTTCTAAAGAAATAGGCCAGAGCTTACAGCCAGCCTGAGATATAAACTCTAATGATTTCACACCTCCATTCTTAGTCCACATGTGGAATAGCTCTCTGACCAAGTAATGGATAATGCAGAATTTACAGCCTTCTCTGATGGGATATTTGTACATACGTTTTCATACTGCAGTTTTTCCACTCTATTGCAATGCTTGTTATGTTCATTTTATTCTTCTTAGAGATGAATGAAAAGAAAAAGCCCTTGCTGACCCTACATCAAGTATATGAATGGTCAAAACAAGCAAGTTTCCTGAATTTTTAACTCAGATACACAATTAGCACTACCTGTTTTTGCTGCTAGACCAGGTAGAAAATGTGTCTGTTTTATATGATGTTCTTAAATTAACCTGTTCTGGCCCAAATCTGCAAAGTTTGGGATATACAAACCTAATTGAGTACTTGAACAATGAAATCTGCAAGATGAAATTAAGAATGTTTATCCTCTTCTGTGAATCCCAGGCCTGTATTTTATTTATATAGTTCAATCTACTAGGCAAGTGCTGTTTCTTACAGGGTTTATGCAGCAACTAGCATAGTATTGTGGATTGAAATAGAAATGAGTAACTATTACAAAGTCTTGTAACATAAAAAGAGGCCCTCCTATATTCGTTCAAAAGACCTTCCCACCCCAATGCCCTGTTGGTCTTTGGTGTATATAAGCAGTCTCAGAAACTGGGCTGTCCCCATCTTGAAGCTTCAAGATGGGGCAGGAATCATCTGTATGAGACCAGTTTAAAGGTAGGCATGGTCTGAAAAACATGGAATTGTTTTCTGGGGTAACTATTACTCCTTAGCTCTGCAGCTGTTGTTTGCAGTAAAATGGAAAATATATGACCCTTGCCTCTGTGTAGGAGGTTCATTTTAAAAATGTGTAATACGCTGCACTAGTGGCTTTCTTGAAAGGATACTGCTAGACTGGATTGTATCATCCCAAACGACTGCTACACTAATAGGCCTTATAATGCACCAGGTGTATAGGGCATCAATGAAGACTAACAATATAAAATGTTAAGCTATATTTTATGGTAACATTATTCTTAATGCTAATGTAATGTCGCACAACTAAGGTGGCATTGTTAGAGTGTTAGCACTGTAGATTGTAATGACAAAAGAAATTAGATGGTTTTTCTATGTTAAATTAATCATTAAGAGGTGGTATAATTATTTGCTGTTAGTAAAGCTCTTTTTTCCTACTATTGTAAAATTGACAGTGTAAGAAAGTAATTGCACTATTTTCATTTCAGCAGGGCTCCTTAATATTAGAGTTTGGGAGGAAAGATGTGGCAGTCCTAATCCTTTTGACATTTCAAGAGGAATGCATGAGTAATATTGCATAGCCATGTAATTAATCAGCCTGGATATTTGTGGTCTACAAAGCTTGTATTTCTACTTTCATTAGGATTGGACAGGTGAATGGTGGGTGGGAGAGTTTCTAAATTTTGCCCTTCCATTGTTTTAATTACAGTGGGACATTGTCTCCAATAATTTCCTTTGTCAACTGTGTGTGTGCCTTGCATGCTAAGATCACGGCTGCGTGTTCTTCCATCTATGGTGGTTGAATTTTCTCTGCTTTGTGGTGGTGGGAAGGGAAAGGAAGAGAAGGCAAGGCAAGGAAAAGCAAGGCAAGAAAAAAAAAAGGAAAGGAAGGGTTAGGGAAGGGTTATGGAAGGGTAGGGAAGGGGAGGGAAGGGGAGGGCAGGGGTGGG